>NW_008690403.1:0-8139 GCF_000695815.1 Acanthisitta chloris | reverse complement strand
ATATACATATACATATACACATATATATGGCATTTGTTGTTTTGCCCATGTGACTACAGGGAAAGACATTTTCCTGGTGTTCAAATCCAAGAGGGAATTTCAGGCCACAAATGACAGTTGGGGGGCCCTGAGCAGGGCTGTTGAGTAGGTTACACAAGATGTAACACAAAAGATTGAGGTTAATACCATCATCTCCAAAGCTAGGAGAGCAGTCCATCTAAATGGTACTTCACAGTGTGTATATTCTACATTTCAGAGGTCGAGACTTTCAGAAAGTCTTCCTTGGCATTAGTTTTGCTAATTACAGGCATGAGAAGGAAGACTGCATGAGAAATCAGAGGTCTGGAACCAGGCATGGTGGAATTGCTGCCTGTTGATACACATTAAAAGAGCGAAGACAACAAAATCTCAGCTTACAGAGCTGTGTAGGAAAGCAAAACTGAGAAAACAGATGAAATAACAGGAATTTCCTTTTGCCTATAAAAAGTGCCCTGTGCTCAGCAGGTTGCTTCCTGTGAGCCTTTTCCCCTGTTCACTAGATGCCTACAATTACAAATTTTAGGTTCAGCAAAGAGTGTGTCTGGGCTTTAACTTTTAAGTTCACAATTTCCCTTTAAATGATGGAGAACTAACAGCCTATCCAAGTATGAGGAACATCAAAATGCCGAGTGCTGCAGTGCCCGTAGCTTATGAATGCATGTTCGGCTCCAGGCTGCATTCCAAAGCAGCACCATGCATAAAACAGGCAAGAGGTACAGGTTAAAAAGGCATTCAGCACTTGGAGATTACAACAGCCAGCACGCCAAAAAACAAACACCCCTACTGGCGCTTCACTGAAGTACTTCCAAAATCGCAATTAGCCATCTAATAAAGACTCCTTACATGTATGTTCTCCTGAAAGACAGGTACTACTTCCAGGCAGGGTAGTTTTCTTGTCCCAGTGGGTACCCAAATGACTTCGTTAGAGAGTTTTGTGGAGGGTGAACATTGCTCTCATGCTCAGATGTGGGCTCACAAAGAGCAGAATCTAGATGATCTTTGCAATTAGGGACACAGCTCAGCTCCCTCAACTGTTACTGTGTTGCTTCAGACAATGGATGAAAGTCAAGTTCACTATTTTACCCAGGTTCCTACTGTCAGTTCTTCCAGGCTATTACAAGTGTACTTGAGGCCATGGCTATGTCTGAAACACATCAGTCTAGTAGCTAAGGCACATAGCTGAATGTTGAACTCACCTCTCCCAGACTAAGGACAGCCTAGAGCCCAGGACTGTGGTGTGACTAACAGCAGGACTGCATCCTTCTGCCCTTGGATGTTTATTCCAGACCTATAGCGCTTTAACCTTTGTCCTTGGCTGCTTATTCCTACCTCCTACCAGCCTTCCAGTGGCTGAATGTTTGTCTTCACTGTAACTCACAGCAGGGAAACTATTCAGTTAAAAAATTCCTTGAGGGAAGGTTAATTAAAATAAAAGAGAAAAAGGAATTGTTTCCTTGATGTGTCTTACTTTGCGGATGTATGCAAAGATTTATGCTAACACAAATCAGGATCCTCTAGGATCATAGAATAAGAGACATGACAGATGCTGAAGTTCATACTGCTGTCAGAAAATTAACCTGCCAAACCCTAATGTAGGCCAATACATGTATTAACTCAGCCTGTGCCTCATGCACTTACAGAATCTGTCTCAAGAATGCACTTTGCAGCCTCCCAGGTGAGCTGTGCTTCAGAGTAGGGATCACAGAACAGAGATAAGTGCACATGTGAATCAGTTTTAGCTCAGTGCTGACAAATGGGGGTTCTATGACACCAGGATGGTTGTTCTCACCTGGCATCTCAGGTGACCCCACTGAGGCATGAAGCTGCCTAGACATCCAGCTTGGCAAAGAATGGGAACAAGACAGAGCATACTCAGTAGCACAATTTTCAGCATGTACCTACTTTTCTGGTGTCTCAAGTGCTGTCCACACATGTTCTAAAAAGTGTTTTACAGGAAATTGCTTTCTGCCTGAAGAAGCTTAAACTTACAGCTCTGATGCTACAAGAAATCATGCCCTGTGTGGGCACCTCCTTTGGTTTTACTAGGGTTGTGCAGAGGCAAGTTAAGATTGCCATCAGTCTTCAAACTAGTGAAAGCAAAAGTGCATTATACACCGTAAGGGAGGATGTGAGGATGTATGCAGCTATGTAATTAAGTCAGTACTAGGTTAGAATTGTATGTCATTGGTAGAGATGTTTTTGTCTAAAAATAAAAACACAACAAGAATAGTTCCACCTTGATGGAAACTCCTGGATAGGGTACAGAATTTGCTGCAGTATATAGCCTCATGCAAACAATCACCTGCTTTTATGAAAACGTCTTTCAACCTGACTTCCAAATACGCTGGAATTATCTGCTTTACTAGTGTTAACATTTCTGCTGAGTACAAATACAGACCTTCTATCAGCCTGCAAGAAAACTGTGGTAAAGCAGGGTGAATGAAACACATCAAAAAATACTACATCTAAAGTGAGGCCCAGAAAGGACAAAGTTGTTTCTAATAAATGGATTTGGCCATCATGTCCTCCAAGGCCACACTTTAAGGTATCTTTTTTGCATATTATTTAACATTATAACATCCAAAGCTCTGATACACTGTGTTAAGCAGTATTGAAACCCACATCTGAAAAATGACATGGAAAGACTGACAGGAGGAATGCTATGAACTGTATAAATACAGAACTTCCTATGCTCCTGAAAAGCATTTGTTACGTATTTCCACCTCCTCTCTGGCTGAGCTATCTTTGTCTCACCATTCCTATGCTGATGTATAGCAATTTGGTTCCAAGCAGTGAGTGGACTAACAGCTCACTCCAAGGATATTATGGGACAAGACATATTTATTTCCCTGGATATGGTTCAGTGGTGGTATAAGGTGTTACTGCCTGGAAACTTTGTGCAGGGGGCATTTTGATAATTCTAGCCACTAATTCAGGATTCACTGACGCTGGCAGCTCAGCTTGAGTTACATGAATTCTGGTTGAATTGCTCCTGTTGATGTGGAGATCAGCTCCGGAGTGCATGTAAAGTTCATAACAGCTTAAGGTGCTTCAAATTCATCTGACATTCATTAGACATGTTCAGGCCATGGACTGATGCACAGAAAATCTGAAGCAACAACTTACTAAACCTTGTAGTACAGGGGGCATTTCTTTGTCAGCTGTCACAGAAATAGATAGAGTATGGCAATATCTAGCTCATAAATTGGCAAGCAGAAAGATACGACTAAAGGGAATGGCATTGCATTGGAAATGGAGCCAACACAGCAGTGAAAAAAGTTGTGAAATAAGGAGTATAGCTTAAAGTTGCACAAAACAGTGGACGTTTGAATGTAACACACTGCTGCTGGGGTGCCAGCGGAGGGCCTTGCAATGTTATGAGCATGTAATGCTCTCAGTATCTTTTTTTTTTCAGATTCCCATGCTTCTCTGGCTATTTCAAATCTAAATTAGCCTCTGACCCTCATAAATCCTCTTTTTCATGATGTAAATAAGCCCTTCCACTACTGTACAAAGTAAGCCTTTTTCAATTTCAGATGCATAAATAAGACTTAGTTCTAGGACTGATTCCACCAACTTTTCCACAGTCAGCAAGATTGCTACTACTTGTTGGTGTTTCTTCAGAAATTTATATTTAGCTTCATTTCCTTCCAAGAATTATTTGTTATCTTATTTCACTGTCATGAAGGCTGACCTCTCATGCTACTGTGTAAGACTCAGCAATGGGATGCATCCAACACAATGATTAAGCATGTGCTGAACTTTATATTGCCAGTATAATCACCTGCAGGAAGGCACAAGTGCTTAGATTGAAAAGCAGGCCTGCAGCTGTCAATTGCTTTACAGCATGTAGGTTGTTTTAGCACAAGGAACTTCATCAGTAAGCCTCTTCTTAGGCACTAGTTCACTGTAGCCACCGCAGACATTTGTAACTGGGGTATTAAGACTCATCTGAATGAAATACTAATGGAAATGCCTGCCTGTGGAAGCATCAGAAGCCACGTTACAGCAAGGGTGTAAAGAACGAGCCTTAATAGACATGACGGGTATGAATGATTGCAGTGAAATCAAGGAATCGTGAGGAGTGTGCTGTTTACATCAAGATCACAAGACAAGACCAGAAGTTTGGTTGCCATGCTCTGATATAGCCGTAGCACAGGCGACTCATCACCTCTCCCTCAAAACGGTGCTCTCATAACATGTGCTCAGATAACACCTTCTCAAGGAAGAGAGATAGCAGCCATAAAGATGGAAAAATGAGGAAATAAGGCAACAGGCCTTTTCCAAAGGATCTTGGGAATAAGGCAAGGAAGGGTTTGAGGCAAAATCGTTGCATAATAACTGTTTGGCTCAGGAGGATATAAAAGACCTGTTCAAAAGAATCATTTGTTGCCAGTCAAAACAGACCCAAAGCACTTAGTGAAGTCCTTTGTCCTCCATCCTACATACAAATGATCTTGATACTTGGCAGTGTGTGGCAATGCAATTCACCTCCTATCATCTCCGTACTGCATGGGAGAAGTTTTACCTTCAATGCTGACCAGAAGGGTCTTATTACTGGTAGTGAATCCAGAATTTCCACACCATGTATTTCCCAGGCATTCGAGGTAGATTTTTTTCCAGTGAAAGGAATGCAAGTGCCTTCAATTTAATTAGTTTTGGCAGGTAGTGTTTTTCTTTCCATTTCTTTTCAAACTCATGGCACTATCAAAGTTAGTGCAGGTCAGTAGATCAAAGCCCTTCATTGCTTCTCCCTGCAAACTCTAAAACCACAACAGAATGCACGGTTTTCCTGCAGACAGGGGAGATCAGGGAATTTTTTGAAGGCCTTTAGCAGTATATTCCCAGCATGTCCCTAGGTTTACAGACATAGGTCCCTAATGACAAAGAAAATTCTCTGCATTTGGAAAAATATTAACCAAGAATTTACTTCTATGGCTTCTGTGTGCTCATTTCCAAGAAAAGCTCTGCACCAGCTTGAGAACACAGGGATGCTTCCACTGAGATTTCATAGGAAAGAACTGTTGTTCTGTGAGTGCACCAAAATACATGCACTATCCACAGTACTTGAGGTTATTCTTGGCATGAACGGAGGTTACTCCTGTGCTTATCACAGCCAATGTTATTTGTTTTCCTGAATACATTCAGTCAGACCCAAATTTGCTTTGTTGGTTGTATTATATCATAATTTTTAAAAGAAAACAGGAATAGATAGCCCATAAAAAGAACCACTGGCAGATCTTTGCTGGCAATATTACATATTTACAACCTCTGGTGTTTGGAAATGCTGGTAGAAGTACTACCTTTCACACTTCTGGTTAAAGTTGTAAAATGTGAATGCAACTTCTCAGCAAAGGAAGTTCTTTAATATTCTTTATTGGCTGGAGGAAAGTGGGTGCCAAATACAACTGTGAAATGGGAAACAATGCACAAAGGAAAAGTTCCAGAACATCAACACATCCGTTCCTTTTCTCTGCCATAAATAACCAACACACCCTTAAATACAAGACTAAATGGCTCCAGGAAACTCTCCTTAATGAAAACGTCCTAGCTGGGCTTCTCACTTTCATTTGGAATTTACATGCTTGAAGAAGTTTTTTCTGACCTAGACAGCAGATCTGTTGTTCTCTAAGTAATACTAAATCCCGAGATAGACTAAGATAAACTGAAACTAGTCATCTATCTGTAGAAACTTCAACCTTCTCCTCTTACTGTTCAAAATATTAATGTTGAAAGGCACAGCCGTGCTGCTGTTGACATCAGTGACAACATCCTACGCTGAGTATATAAAGACAGAGTTGTGCTGTTCCAGCATCTGTCCTTCAGTTTTCTGGAAAAACAGAGAAAAGGCAGGAAACAAAATGAATGGTCTGTATATATGTACTATGTGCAGATAAATTGAATAATAAAATATAGCAGCTATGGTATTTTATAGGGTGGGTGTTATGATAAGACTGGATGTATGGATGACTTATTTTCTGCGTATCAAAGGTAGCAGGTTAATTAGGCCAGTCACTTGTCTAGGGGTTATTGTCTAGGGGATATTAATATTTATATTAAAATTAGCATATTTCACTGTATAAAAAAAGAACTGATACCAATCATCTGTGGCTTTTTCACTTCGAAAATTTTGCTGTACAGACTTGTCTTAAGTCGCATCAGACCTAGAAAGCTTAACTTCCAACTGAGTCATTAAAAATTGAGTCATTAATACAATGCAAAAAATAACCTCATAACTACCCTTACCTCTGATTTCTCCTGGCAGCTTCTTCTAATTTCACAATCACATTTTTCTGCTTAAAAAAACCCCAGCACCCACAGTTCCTATATGGAATGTCTGAATTTCAGAGAAGCTACCTTCTTAATTATAAAGAGAAAATAGTAAAAATTACTAGTGCTTGGTTTTGTCATCTAGAAAATTTGCCAGATCCTCAGTTACTGATGGTACCATATACATAGTACAGGACTTTCTGACAAGTCATATGCCTGTGAGCCTTTAATAAAATTGAAATAACATGAGCTGCAGAAAAGAGAGGTGGTAGAATTTCATTTAACATTTCCAATGCCTTTGAAAGAAAGTCCATGTGCCATTTTTGCGGATGAAAACCTGCATGTGTGGTTGTCATCCATGGCACAAGTGCATGCTGCATCCACCTGAGTCTTGGATGCAAAATCCAGGGAGGGCACCAAGCTCCAGTTAATGAGCTCTGGAAACAGAGAGAGACAGTGGCAGTTCTCTCTTGGATGAGACCATACAGTGGCATGTCCACCTTCTCCCCAAGGCTTCTGGTGCTATGCATATTCCCAGTCTCATTGTGGTTAGGCTGCTGTTGCTTGGAAATAGGGTAGGAGGGCTTCAGGGCTAGAATGGGAGCTAAATGGAAAAATATTTTTAGGCAGCTGACATATCAAACCTCTTTGTGCCTGGAGTGAAGTCTAGACTACAGAATTAACTCTATGCCAGACCCTTCCAGTGGGGAGAGATTTGGGACTGTGACAGACTGACTGATATGCTGGAAAGGCAACTGCTTAAACCTACTAGATAGGAGATCCTTAAAATAATGTGTCTTGTCTTAAAGTCTGTGCATCCTTGGGGTTATGAGTGCTCCAATGTGCATCAAGAGAAGACATCATGTTCTATTTGGGATTCCAGCCCAGGTGTTCTCTTCAAATCATGTTTAAAAATTCCCTTTTTCCAAGAGCAGTATGCATATAAGGAGACTCAATCTTTCCTCTTGAGGTGACACAGGTCCATGCATAGACAACTGTCTCTGGGTTCAGGGTCTGAGCTCAGGCATGTTCTTGAGCCAGAATGGATCCGAAGTCATGTGGCTTGATGCATGACCCAACCACAAAGTTCATGTGTGTCTTGTTGGTCTACAGAAGCTTCAGTTCTGTTTCCACAAGCAAAAATGTTGGGAAGGGGAGGAAATGGTGGCAGATTTCTTCTCTACAAAATAGCCTGTATTCATTTAGTCTGGGCAGGCCATTTCCAGGATGGAGTTTGGATTTGGGATCCTGAAAACATCTACTTAGCTGAGATGGGATACAAGTCTGGCCCGGGACCTCCACAAAAGTATTTGCAGTTCTTTATGATCTGGATTCTGAGACCAACAATCTGCAGCATCTTGGAAAACCACAATAGGAAAAATGTAGGCAGAAAAATGCAAGGAAAATCCAGCACTTAGTTTTTCTCCCCAGTCTCCCATGGCTGACTGGGGCACAAGTGAGGAGCTACAGGCTTGCCATCTCTTCTGATTTTATGCGTCTCGTGGCATATTCTTTTTAACTGCCCGACTCTAGAGACTGTGGAACTGTAAAGACTTCAAGTTAAATTTAAAAGAGAGGCTGGCATTTAACTGTTGTGGCTTCAAAAAAAAAAAAAAAAAAGTTGTTTTTTTTTAAAAAAAGTTGGAGACAAAATAAAACCTCAAAAACTAGAGGCAAACACAAAGATAAAATCAATCGAGAACCAGACCCACTGCGTCAAACCCCGGAGGGCTGGAGGTATTCAAGGCACTTTTCTAAGACGGGCATTTGACGGTGTCACAGACAAAATCTGAATGACTGGAGCGTCCGCAGCTGCTCAGAGCCCAGCAC
>NW_008690402.1:3452-3950 GCF_000695815.1 Acanthisitta chloris | reverse complement strand
TGACAGTGGATGAGAAGTTCACCATGAACCAGCAGTGTGCACAAGCAGCCTAGAAAGCCAATCTACCCTGGGCTGCATCAAAAGGAGTGTGGCCAGCAGGTCAAAAGAGGTGATTCTTCCCCTCTACTCTGCTCCCATGACACCCCACCTGGAATACTGTGTGCAGTTCTGGTGACCTCAACATAAGAAGGACATGGAACTGGTGGAGCAAGTCCAGAGGAGGCCACGAACTTCATAAGAGGACTGAAGCACTTCCCTTATGAAGACAGACTGAGAAAGTTAGGGCTGTTCAGCCTGGAGAAGAGAAAGTTGTGTGGAGACCTTGTAGCAACCTTCCAGTATCTGAAGGACCTACAGGGAAGCTGGAGAGGGATTCTTCATTAGGAACTGTAGTGATAGGGCAAGGAGTATTGGGTATAAATTAAAAGAGAGGAAATCTAGGTTAAATATTTGGAAGAAATTCTTTACTGCGAGGGTGGTGAGACCCTGGCACAGGTT
>NW_008690402.1:0-3420 GCF_000695815.1 Acanthisitta chloris | reverse complement strand
TGGTCAGGCTGGATGAGGCCTTGAGCAACCTGATCTAGCAAGGAGGTGTCCCTGCCCATGGCAGGAGGCATTGGGACTGGATGATCTGTAAGGTCCATTCCAACCCCTAAATTCTATAGTTCACAAGATAAGATGTGATGCTCACATTTGTATTTTCCAATCCATGTTCCCCAGTAAAGTTCCAGAATGGCACAGATGATGTAGATCAAGACGGCAACTTTATAAGCAAGGAATCTTTTCTGTAAGGAATATTTAAGAGTGAACAACTTGTCTACATCACAGTTTATTTAGGAGACTTTCAGAAAACACAGTTTAAGGGAACAAGGGAAGATCTCTTCCTCATTCACTCCATCCATGAGACACCAAGATTAAGAGCACAGGGCAAGAAAAAGCCTCTGAATTCAATTAAAAAAAGCACTGCAAAAGTGGAAAAGCATTCTGCTTTGCCTCCAAATTTGGCCTCTCCTTTGACATCAAACACACCCCATCCACCAGAGAATGGAGAAAAAGGTAAGAGAAAGAAAAATAAGGCACAGAAGAGGACAGGAGAAAAATTAAGGTTGTTCTGCATCTGCTCTCTTCAGCATCATAGCACTCCACTGGCTTTTGAGGGCAAAGGTTTCCATTTTCACAGCTTTTTCTGCCGTAGGGCTGACAGAAGCTCACAGAGACAGGTCTGCAGGCTTAGGCAGCTCACAGTCACCTCTCATTATCCACTTAAGGAGCAAATCCAGCAAAACTCTAGCCACGTATCAGTATCAACAAATGGATGCTTCTCACCAGACACTACAGTGTAGGAAAACACAACCACAGAGGGGTGAAAAAATTAAGCAGTTACCCAAAATCTGAAGTAAAATCAATGATTAATTTGAGAAAAAAATAGAAGCAGCAAAGCCATGACTGAAACAAAAAAAATAAAAATCAGTGCAGGGTAAAAGGAACAAGGCGGGATTTGTGTTTTTATTAAGACGGTAGTAAACCAATATGTACATTGCACAGCAAACACTACAACTCTGTTGGCAGGGTTAGCTGAAAGACAAGAATAAACTGGAGGAGAAAACCTGATTTATGTTTGCATTTCACAGCTGGATCCTCATTAAGAAATTTTAGAGAAATCTTCCACTTTTACTCATCCAGTAAGGAATTTATTGAAAGACTGTGTGTAAAGCCTTTAAAATGAATGAAGAATGATGGGGGGAAAGACTGAGGCAGAAATGAAACCTTGTCTGCTGTATTCTAACCCTCAATGAGATCAATTAATGAGAGAAGTTAAATGACTTGATGACATAGAACACAAAAAATACACATCATACGTACACCTATGGTGCATATATACAGGTTCAAGGCACACAAAGTTGAAGGAAGAAGAAATCTTCAGAAAAATGTTTCAGACATCTACATGGGTACTATAAGTGCTCCTCCTAAAAGCTGCTTCCTGAAAGGTATTCCCAGGAAACTGCGTATATATCATCTGTTCATGTTTTTTACACACAGAGCTATAGTAAGTAGTCTGAAATTTCAGAGAATAAATACTGTAAGTCTCTACTGCTTGGCACCAAGGGAAAATGCCAATTCCCTCCAAACAGGCTGGAAAATTACCTGGGAGAAAAGATCTGTTTAGAAACCTTGAAACTTGTTTCCAGCTTTTTGCATTGAGTAACTCACGTAACCCCAAGAGAGAGTTTCCGGTCCCGGGGAAAACATTAAATAAAATCAGCGCAGATATCTCATGCATTATTGTTGCTTTAGAAGCTGGGAAACTAGAACATAATTGTCTGACGTATTCTCCAGCACACATGGTCATGGTCCATCAAAGCTAGTCAAAATTTTATATGGATAACATAAAATAAAAATTAATCTAGCAGAAAGATAGAAGAAGAAATGCCAAGTAAGGAAGTAACATCTGGTCTGGAAAATAAAACTCCAACTCCTCTCAGCTGCATTAAACCAGTTAAGCAAAGTTTTCAAGAGAAATGAAAAAGGTTTCCTATTTTTTTCTCTCTTCTAGACCCACCACTTCCATGGCAAACATAAAGCATCTTTGAGGCAGCCTGCCTGGCTATTACTATGTTAATTTGTAACAGGGAACACCAAAAAATACAGAAAAAGAGGAATATGCAGCATTTCCTCTACGAGAGGAAGTGTGTTTTCATTTCACTCACGAAAGTTTTGAAATTACTCTTCAGGTTACTTGTTCTTACAGAAGAAACATGTATATGCCACCAAATTCAGATGAACCCATACAGTCTCTGCTGAGGAAACAGATCTACTGGTGTATCCTCATAAAAGTAAATATTTAAACTATTTTTAGAGCCGAAACATTATTTACCAAAACAACAACTCACCACTTCATGAATCGATCGGTTGAAGCCATCATCCTCAGTAAGGATCAGCAAAATGATAAGAGCCATGTAAACATGGTGTGAATTCCTTTCTTCAACGTGATACAGAATTTCAAGAATTGGCAGAACCTTTAGGGAAGGAAAAACGTGTGCATTAGCTTATTCTTTAAGCCCTCAAAAGACAAACAGAGGAAGTTCGAAAGCTCTCGTGTATCGCCCTGCCCTTAACAATATCATACCGCTTCCTCACTCTTGAAATAACCACCCCTAAGCAGTGACGTATAATGTTCAAACACCTTCCATCTGTTTCATTTGCTCTCCACATGAGAGTCTAAACAAATGTTTTCTTGTGGTCAGACATGGAATTTCATTCCCTTATAAATGTGATTCCCAGACATACCAGTTACCATAGGGTCCAAACGCTTCTACACTATGGGGAAAATCAAATTGTTAAGCAAGATTTTACCAGTTCAACCAGGAAAACGGCTGTTTCTATCCATCTGTGCTACCACAAGCCCGGTCTGAAAGGACTTGCCTCATCAAACCCAGCCAAGCACATCCAAGCTGAGGTGAACAGAGGCATTCTGAGACCTGAAAGTCCAATTCCATTTATGTGTGTGGAGAAAATCCCAGAAAAGAACAAGTTTGGGTTAGGTTAAGACTAGAAAAGGCCTGTTTTTCCAATTTTAGATAATATGCAGCCAAAGAGAACTGACATTATGATGTGAGTTCAGCCCAAGGTCTTGCAACATTTTCACCAGAATGAACAGCTTAAGCCAAATTCTTACAATAATAATGAAAATGAGATTTCATTGCAACAGCAAGCATACCTGAATGCTAGTCTAAAGTTAATCCAGATGCAAACTTTGTCTCTCTACCAATTGAAAATCAGCTTTCCACTGGCTCAGTACAATGTGGCTTCCCCAGGCTGCAAAAGTAGGCCTACATGACAAAATACCCTGGAAAAAGGAACTGGAGAAAACTCTCAGTTCCAAGAAGTTTCCAGACATCTAAAGACTTGCTGTTTTTCAAAACAGGTTGAGTGCAGCAGGATGAATCATGTGAAACCTATTCTGAT
>NW_008690401.1:0-32791 GCF_000695815.1 Acanthisitta chloris | reverse complement strand
AAGTTAACTCTACCCCAGCCAAACCAGAACAGCTGCATAACTTAAGTTGTTACTTAATTGAGAAAAGTAGTAATAACATGATAAAATGACTTAAAGCAGTACATTATTGTTCAGTTTTATTTCTTAATTTTTCTTATATGAAGATAGTTTTAAAAAAATTCTGAAAGTGAAGTTAATAAAAAATATTATTAGCCTAGTCTAGTGAAAATTGTAATGCTGCCCTTGAGTCTTAAGGTGGCAGTGCCACTTCAGTTTAGAAAGCTCAGTCATCGACTGTAAGCTGGGTCAGTGTGTTGGGGAAAGTGGCACTTTGTATGCCAGAGGTTTATTAGAATTTACTGAGCTAAGTGTTTGCTTTGGTCTGCTGTGTTCAAGCTTGGGTTTAGTTGTGTATGTACTTTTTGTTACGGCAGGAGGAGTGTCCAAGGCAGCAAACAATTTTGTGAGAGTGTCAAAGGCAGCAAACAATTCACAGACAACAGATCAAGGATTGTTTCTAACATTAGTCTTGGAAGAGAGTGACTGTTTTCCACCGACACAGTCCTCTAGTACATGTTAGACAGGCATGAATCATGCTCTATAGAGATGTCAAGGAAATAAGGGAAGTAACTGGTGGCAGAGACAAAAGGATGCTTCCTATGTCTGGTCACTATTTAGATTAAAGTGGGAAGGGAGTATGTGGGGAGCTCTGTAAGTCTGCCCAGTTTTCTCACACAGCATCTCTGGGGGCTTTTGGGCAATGTCTGGTTTGGGTAGAGTACTACTGAGCTTTGTGGATTTTGGTTGTTAGGGTTTTTTAGGGTTTTTTTGTGTGTGTGTGTTTCTTTGTTTGTTTTGTTTTGTTTTGTTTTGTTTTTAAATGTGTGAAGATGTCTGTTGCATTTGTCATGTTCTTTCCATGAAAATACAATCTTGGACTTTATCAACTTTAAGTACCTAAATTTGCTTCTATCTCCAAGGAATCCCAGTAATTTAATTGAATCTTTTCCCAGAGCTGAGCTCTTCTGGCTCTGTTTTATTTGACCTCATAAGGATATAAAACAGTTGAAACATAGCAGCATAAATTTTGCAGAAAAGATAAGTATTATTGATTTTACTTAATTTAAACATAATTTATTAGAAGATAGAAAAATACATATTTTTTTCTATTCTGGAATGTTTTGTAGGTTCAGCTGATTAAAAAAAAGAGAGAAGCTAATCAGCATGTCTTCTGTCTAGATGTGTGGTTTTTTATTCTGATTTCAAATTTTGTTCTTAAAACATTGAAATCTGTCATATCAAGCCTGATCTTAATCAAACTTCATTAGTTTGGTGACTTCTACTGTATGGCTGGCTACCAGTTTACCCAAGCAAACTATTGGGGTTTTGTTGCTCTTTTGTTCATGTTTAGAAACAAGTTTTTTTTATAATGTGTTTCCAGTTTGAATAAAATCACAGAATGGTTTTGATTGGAAGTGACTTTAAATATTGTCTAGTTCTCAGCCCCCTGCCGTGGGCAAGGACACCTTCCATTAAACCAGGTTGCTCAGAGCTCCATCCAACCTGGCCTTGAACACTTCCAGGGTTGGGGCATCCATCACTTTCCTGGGCAACCTGTGCCAGTGCCTCATTGCCCTCACAGTAGAGAATTTCTTCCTGATATCTAAGATAAACTTGCCCACTTTCAGTTTAAAGCCGTTACTCCTTGTCCTGTCCCTACATGACTGTGTTAAAAGCTCTTCAGCTTTCTTGTAGGCTCATTAGGTACTGGCAGGTGCTATAAGGTCTCCCAGGAGCCTTCTCTTCTCCAGGCCAAGCAACCCCAACTCTTTCAGAAGATGAATGCAGTTTAATTTCCCTACGTTCCATGGTAAAGATTCTAGGAGTATAGTCTTCTGTGTCGTCTAGAATGAGGTAGTAATCACAGAGCAGTCTTAAATTTAGTATTCAAAGTCTAGACAGGTTTAGAGTCATTGACAACTAAATAGCATACGTTTCTGCCTGGTAGTGTACATTTAATTCTTACTCTCTTCCCCCTTCCCTCTGGATTTTCTTCTTCCTCCTTGTAAGAGTGGCTGTAAACTTTACCATCTGAATTCAGAGCTTCTTCAGAGGTGATTGAGGCTTGTAGCTCTTACCCAACTAAGCACAAGTTATTCTTACAGGGATGTTGTGCTTCACTAGGATTGGTATTTCTGTCTGTGAGTTCAAGGATAACTGGATTATGTAAACTTAAAACTCATCTGAGTATTTAGATTTTATTTCTTTTGCAGTCACAGCACCGTGTTGTTGAGGAAGGAGGGACTGTCTGTGCTGTCCAGTGTTTGCCAGCATCAGCCCAGCTGCACTGTTCAGTGCTGCAGCCTACACAGAGGCAGTGACAGTTACCTGCTTGAATTGCCCCATTTCAGGCCAGCTCCCATGGATTTACAGGCTTGTGTGCTATTGTGGAGTGCTCTGATACTGCTGTTCTTAGCACTCATAAGGGCATGGGGCAGATAACTAATGGTAGATTTTAATTGCCTTAAATTTTGTTTCCATGTTTAAGGTGGGACCACCCCCAAGTGCTTTTACCTTCCAACTCCGAGGTTTCAGTCTGTAACCTCAGAGGTGATAGATTGTGTGGGATGCTTGAGTTGACTTGTTTCTTCTTCTACAGTTGTTACAGGGTACTTAAATGAGCATGTTGCACTGTAACCCTAGACAGTTCCACAGCTCACAACATGCCCTTGGAAGTGACCTGCTTTCCATATGAGTCATCTTACTCCTGCACGTGGAACGTACAAAGTATGTCTTTCTGTTATCCACAGCAAAGGAAGATTCAGCATGTGTGTATGGACTCAACAAAGTGCAATTCAGGGTCAGGTTCAGGCTAAATTTTCCTGGAGTTTTATCTACTGATGGCTGGAAAAAAAGGGGAAGAGGAACAGCAGTAGTGACAGTGGTGGGGAGAGAAAAGGGAATTGGAATGTGGAAAGAGAAGTGAGATCCCCAGATGCATGCTCAGCTCTGGGGAAGGGGTGTGTCTGTGCATTTTTGGATGTTTGTATGTATGTGCACGTGTCTAAATACATGTTTGCATATATTTATGCTGTTTGAAAGTAAGATGTGAGAAAAAAACAAAGAGGAAAATTCTGCTTCTTTAGGTTCTCCAGTGTTGGGTGTGTGCAGTACCTATCAGGGCTGTTTATATACCTCACTGAAAAATGTTCTTTAAATTAGAATAGTGTTCTTTACAAAAGTCTTCATTACAGTAGTACAGACAGGAAATTTAATGTCATTGCACCCCTGCAGGTTTCATCTTGGAATGACTGTTACTAAACCAAAGAACTAAAGCCATTTACTGCCTGTGGTGCAATCACAAAGGGGGTCCTCAAATTTTTTTATTACAGGAATTAAATGCATATGTATCTTTAAATGGATGCTTTTAATTCTCTGTGCTGCTTATAGCTTTAGTTGAGGACAGGATATTTAGAAGACTGTATGGGAGAAGCACAATAACATGAAATGGTAGTAAGTCTAGCCAAAGATTCAAAGACTCTCAAACCCATTAAGGAGATTAAATGATTGTTATTACTGTCTTGGAAGTGTCTAATTAGTTAAATGCTCCTTCAGGTCTTCCAAAGAAAGTCTGATAGATTTTTTAAAACTCAACATTGTAAAATGTCAACAAAATTTTAAGAAAAATCTATCAACTTACCTCTTGATTTTTTCCTATTTCCTTTCCGTCTGGCTCTGTGCCAGCCTGTGAGGTGCGGGGAATCACAGGGTCTCCGTGCCAGAGCAGTGCTGGAAAGTAGTTCCTATCTGTCACTCTTCCTAGGGAAAGTGTTTAAAATTGATAGTTTGGTGTTAAAGCCGTGGCTGTGTTTTGTCAGGCTGGAGAGCTCATGGATGAGTTGTTTGGTTTGGTTGTTTTTCTGGCTTCTGGCAACAAAAGTCACTGCTCGTAGTGATGTCTTGTGCTTTATCCTGAGTAGAAGATGATGCAAGAGTGGTCGGTGAAATGTTGTGTGCTGCTGTGTCCATTAAAACAGCAGGGAGTAGACTAGGCATGTGAATGCATGAGGCAAAGCCTCTGAAACTCGATTAGAACAGGTCAGGACTGAGCACTGTTTAGATATGCCTCATGCAAAATTTGCTACAGTACACTGAATTTAGTGTAATTCTGATATTCTCCTGCCTTTCTTCACCGTTCCCTCAAATTCACAAGTTAATGGCAGAGTTGTACTAGAGGATAATTTTCTTTTTATGTCATTAACTTATGGACCAGCATACTTCTTTGACCTTACACTGATTTTGTGTGTGTGTACGTGCCTACAGATCTAATTAGACCTAGTGTTTTCTTTACTTTAAGAAAAGAGCTGATTTTGATGCTGTGCCTCTGAGTAATGACTCTGTATGAGTATGCAGAAGGTGTTGTGTAGGATAGTGTATTAATAAAATAATCTCTTTTATATTAAATACAGAATTTTCTAAGATTTCAAGACTTACTTGAAGACATTGAGTGGGACATTTTTAACATCCAATATAAAGCATAAATGGAAGAGATGGAGCTTTTCAAATCAATGGACCACTTAGTATTTGCAAAAACATGAGAATGCTTGTTTGGAGCTGTTTAGACTTTCCCCCACCTTCTTGTAAATGCGTTTGATACAAAAGCAGAGAAGCATCTGATAAAACAGTTCTTGGCAGTGAAATGCCTATGGCTGGAGGTGCCAGCTTACTTCAGGAGGGTGTGATGAGGCAGAGATAAGTAAAAGGAGGACATTGAGGAAATGGGCAAGTCTGTGTGACTCTGTTGTGGCAGTGTTAGCCTGATATCAGGTGTATGCCCATGGCTGGAGCTGCCTCCCTGGAGCCTGCTGGTTATGGGAGCACTTCATACCTTTAATATGAAGTTTTAAGGAGCAGTGCAGAAAAAAAGCAGAGCTTTTTTTCTTCTGCCAGAAATATAACTTGGAGGTCAGTACCAGTTATTAGAGCTGTCTTGTGCAGCTCAAGGAAACCTGAGAGATGAGGCTGGGCAGGGCGAGGAGGAAGGAAGGAGAGTCTTGAGATTGTGGTGACAAGTCTTTGCTCGAGTAAAATGTAGAGGGTTTTTGCACATTTATGGCTGTATTTTATATTTGATAATTTAGTATCTATGTAGGAAGATCTACCTTCTGATAGGTAGAGCAGGTTCCCTTGTTAAAGAGGTTAATTTTGTCTCTTTGTGGTCTATTTGTTTACTTTCTTCACTAGATCAGTTTAACTGGCAGTGCTCAAATCTAAGACAGAGGAAGATCCTAAACTCATGAACAATTGCAATAACACAAGTTACGAATCCATAAAGAAGTAATTAAAGAGTGCATATGTCTGACTTTCTTTTTTTTAACATTAAGCTTCAACATTTCCTACTTCCTTCTCTTACAAATCCAGTCAGAAAAAACTGTTGCCATACAGAAGCATATATTTAGAATCCATTTTAATAATGGTTGAAGCTAATATTCTCCTAGGGCTATGGCCTTGGGAACAGGACAATTAAGTTTCTGCAAGTTTCCAGCAGTATATGAATGAGGTAATATGCAGGAGAGCACACATAGCTGTTAATCAAATACTGTGCATGACAGTAGCTCCTATCCTATGTTTCTAAGCAATATTGTTTGCTTATGGAAGCAGAGATGAGATGCATGCACAGTGGGATATTGAGGCATTAATTTGGGGAGGTGCAACTTGTCAGGAACTCTGAAATAGCAGGTATATATTTAAGTGAGAATTAAACTTAGTGAAATTTGAGGTAAGACAATTCTGAAACTGCTGTGTAAGTCAAAAGACATAATTGAAAAAATGAATTTTAATTATAAATTGGTGACTCTTTCTAAAAGTGCTTATAGAGGAACATAGCAATTTACAGGTCTGACATTGTTTAGTCTGCAACTTTGTAAACTTGATTTTAGTAAAGAAAATGTGTTTATAATCAAGATTGTATATAGATTAGTAGACTACTCCACGTATCTGTCAAGGTGGCTGTGTTGTATTACAGGAACAAATTCTTAAGTATGTGAGGGATGTTGTCTGTAAGTTAGACTGTGACATCACGGAATTGTAGCCTTATTGCTGCTGGCACTTTCAGGTCTCATATTGCCTGTTTGAATAGCTGTGTTTACATTTAGATGATGTATGTTGAGAAAGGTGAGAATGTCTTTACTGCTCCCGACCCATATTCAAATTTAATGTTGCATTTACCAAGTTAAATGATTGGCTATTAATTAGTTCTGTTTACAGAACCATGGAAATACTCATTAGGTTCAGTGGAAGTGTCAGGTGCATGTGAATCGCCACTTTGCAGTTAGCAAAAGGTCTGAACTTTAATCATCCAGGGCTGTAACGGGATCCTGGCAGTGCTGGCCTGTGTCAGCAGACACCAGGCAGCTCTCCATGGAAGAATGCTAAATGAAAGCTGGTTTAGTAATTCTGCTGGGGATCTCTAGCCTCATTAGGCAATGGATCAAGAACTCAACTTAGGTTCCCTCCTCCTGTGTTGCTGTGCAAGTGTTGCAGGCTGTCAGCAAGCAGTGTGCAGAGCACAGCTCAGAAGCCTGTGCCATGGATATTTCCAGCTTTCTCCATTAAACTTTGTCTTTCCCCAGTCTATATTTATGACTTCTGCCCTGCTGCAGCAGGGGCTGGGGGGAACCCAGGCATTTGTCCTGTTTTCCTCAGTGCTGCTTTTAGCTTTGGTATTTGAAATCCAAACACTGAATTAAAATAATATGTCTTATTAAAATAGAGATCTTTAGGACTTGAGCAGTTTGGTGATGTTCTTTTCTTATTCCTAGTTTCTTCCAAATCTTTAGAATTTCTTCAGTATCCTTCCTCTAGCAGGGTGAGGAAAAGGAAAAAATGGGTCCAAATTCAAAATTAGCAATTCTGGCCTTTTTTTCTCTCATGCCACAGGAAGAGCAGGTGTCACAGTGAAGCTGGTCTTTTTTCCTCAGAGGTGCCTGTAGGATCAATCCTGACACTTTACAGCAAATCAGTGTAAATTCCACAGTTAAATCATCTCCTTTCACCTGAGCAAACAACTGCCTTGGTGTCCATTCCATGTACTGGTGTGCAGCAATTCTGCTTTGGGGAGGGTTCAGCAGAGAGATATTCACTCACTCCAGGATCTGCAACAATTGTCAGTCCTTTTTCGAGCTTTTATCTCTAGTTTGAACTTTTTCAACCCCCCTAAAAGATGCATGTGTGTGAAAGGGCTGTACTGTGGCTGGAATTGGCGGGCACATAGGTATTAAGAAACAAATGTGTGTGTGAAAAGTACTGATGTTTTCTGTTTAAAAGATGTTGTAAAGTCTGTTTTGTACTCTTAAGAAAATACAAAGATAGGAATTCATTAGATGAAAAGTGCGACCAGTCATTTCATGGCAGTTATCTCGGATGATAGCACAAGAAATCCCAAAATATTGTTGCGGTTTTATTGAGTGCTTGGAGTAATAAATAGGTATTCAGTTCAGAGAAAGAGATAAGTATTCCTGGGTTTTTTTTCTTTTCCCTTTTTATCTCTGAGAAACTTAAAGACACTTAGAAGCACTAGCATAACTGTGCTATTAGGAAAGCTGTACTAATGTAAATGGCATTTGCAGTATAAGCATGTGTGGTAAAATGCTGTTTTCAGATCTGAAAAGTTGTGCTTATGTTGCTCTGCATTTCATCCAGAGTGGAATTTAATTCTCTGTAAGTAGTCTGTGTTAAAAGAGTGGCTAACCAGCGGAGTTACCCGTAAATTCAAGTATGATGAGAGAAGGGAGGAGGATATTGACCTTTTTCTGATGCCTTTTCTGGAAAGCATGTGTATGAAACTAGCCATAGAGGAGATCCTGCTTTCTGACAGTTGTTGGAGACTTTTTTTCCATGAGTCTTGGCATAGTGGGATGAGCAATACAAGGTACTTAAAAATAGAGAAATTAATTGTTTGTTTCTCAGATTGTCTAGAGCAATATGCAATTCCTACTAAGACAGTGCACTGTCTGCAGTAACTGTGAAAGTAAGAGGTAGTTTATTATAAATATATTTGCCTACTCTGTTATTTTACTTTTTCCTTTGTATTAATTACTTTGCAAATGCCAGTAGGGAATTGAAGAGAAAAAAAGCACTTACTTTGCTTTCTAAAAAAATTCTCTGTAAGCAAGTCACAATCTTTGATTGAAGATTTCTAGAAATAAGTCCTTCCCTTCAGTGAGATTAGCAGTGTTTGTTCTAAGTTCAGAAATAAACTGTGGGAGTTCCTTGATGGCAATAACTCAGATTATTTCGGTTCCTCTTTTAAAATTACTAATAAATGTTTGCCATAGTCTATATAATTGTTTGTTCTAAGTATATAAGCTAAACATGAAGTGTCTTTTAAAGGAGATGAAAGGGGTTCTTTTGTGTGTGCAGCATTTGGAACACTTGCCAGTGTTTCTTTTGCATGTCATATAGGGAAGACTAAGTGCTGTATACTCAAGTACACTTGGATTTTTTGTGTCTGTGTAAGGAAAACGAAGCAAACCCAGAAATCCTTATCTATTGTTGCAGCTCTCCCTCTTGGAAAAACATGTTTACAGGCTTAAGTATAAAATAGTTGTTCACTGTTTCTTCCCTCTGTCCTTTGACTTGTCTACTGGGAGCAGTAGATAACCCACGGGGTCCATTATTGTAATTTGTGGTCTATAATTTATACAGACAAGGTACTGCCTGGCACCATGGATAATCCTCAGATACACAATGCTATGATAGGCCTTAGCTGTGTGGTTTACTTGGTTTTTAAAATTATCTCAGTAGTGGTTTGTGTGGTAGGAGGACTTGGTAAAGATCTGAACTATGCTGTGGATTCTCTTTTGACCTCAGAGTTATTTTTGGTTTACTCTGTATGGCAGACTGGGAGTGTTAGTTAATCCGTTTTCTTACAGAACTTAAGTCTGTTGTTTTGTTGGGTTTTCTTAAACATAAAAGCAGTTGATTAATTACTCGTGTGAAGGCTTCTTAAAAATAGTTTGTTACTTGTTCTGACTGAGGCATCCTCTTTTTTGGGTGGTAGCCAGTTTGTCCATATGTGGTGTAGGACTGGCCTAGTCTTGTTTTTGTAACAAATGAAATAGTTTACTTGTCATAACCTTGGCCATTGCTTTGAGACTATAAACACAAGAATGCCACTTGGAATAAGTGATAAAACTGTCTAGTGTTTGCTTTCTGAGTGCTTTACAAAATATGGGTAATTTATAAAGGTTTTGAAAATTTAGAGAAAACCTTTGCAAGTTATCATATAATTTAAATATCACAAATATTCTTTTCTTGTCCAAATGCTGTTTGTTGCTCTTCTGCTCTTTTGATGAGCAATTTTAGAGATACCTTGCAAAACATGTAAGCTTAACTAGTATGGACTCGTATTCATTTCACTGCTTCTCACTTTCTTTTCCCTCAGGAGTCATCTTGCTTGATACCAGGACTAGATATGTATGAGATAAGTGTCTTCCCAAATTAAAACTGACCCAGTTTGTTGGAAGCTTTTATTTGGAGGTGGTTTTAACTGGAAGGGCTTAAATTTAAAAGTCATGAATATCAAAGTCAACTTGTGATACCAATTGTCTTGATATTTTTGAATGCAGAATAAAACAACACAATCAATAAAAGTTAAATAAAGTGATGACTATGACCTTTGCAACAAATGCAGTAACATTTTGTAGCAGCAATATTTACCTCTTTTCTGAATATCACAAAGCAGTTCATGAACAGTAAAAAAAAAGTCTTTTACAGGAGAATAGCAGACATTCCTGCCTGGCAGGTGTGGGAAGATGTACAAAGGGGAGAACTCACTTGTCTGATTCTATGAGAAGTCTTCAGCAGATAATTTAGGGCGATATTTTTTTTGAACTTAATTTGTTTTTCAATTCTGTGTGTTACCACATGCTTGTTCTTTCTTTCAAGGGCCTAATATAATCTCTAATATCATCTCTCAGTATTCTTATGGAGGAGTAGGCCATCAATTATGTGGTTGTTATTGCTATGTTGCTATGTGTGTCTGTTTAAAATTAAGTAGTGCCTTTATGTACTTTAATACATTATTTCTTGAATTTCACCTGTACTTAAGAAAAAAATTAAATGAGTAGTCTGGAGTGACTGAAATTTTAACTTGTTGCAGAAATAATAATTTATTCAGGGTTTTTCTTCTGGTTCCATGTTTTCATTTTTAATGCAGCATTGAATTGCAATTGTTCCTTGTGTCATCAAAACCAATACAGTGTGCAAACCATTCTGTTAAGTGGTCATTTCAGGACAGTTCTCCAAATAAACTTCCTGGTCCAAAGCATTGCCTGCTTAAAATACACATACTTTCCTATGTTGTAATAAACATACCAGAAAAAATACAGTGAATACTAATTATGTAAGAGTTTCTCTAAGAAATAATATTCTGTGCTTCATCCAAACCCACTTAGAATTTATTACTTCTCTGCTGCATTGCTTAAAGTTCCTGGCAGAGCACTGAGGTGTTCTCATATCTGAAAGAAAATGCTAAAATGAGAGAATGTCCTTACAGTGAGTTTTCGTGATTTGAAAGATTATAGTTGTGGCCATAAAGTGTAAAAATAGAAATAATAAGTCCAAGTCAAATCTACAAATAGTCAGTTGAGGTGTCATGTAGTGGATGGTTACTCTGACACATTGGCTGTTCATGTCATGAGAGGGAAGGGGTGGGGAGGAGTGATTTGCTTACCAACTGTCTGGTGCTTTCAGTCATTTGACATTTTTATTGTAGCTCATTTATTATTGTCTTCTGTGGTCAGTTTGCTGCACTTTA
Source organism: Acanthisitta chloris (assembly GCF_000695815.1). NCBI lineage: Eukaryota > Metazoa > Chordata > Aves > Passeriformes > Acanthisittidae > Acanthisitta > Acanthisitta chloris. Next base: position 21,993 of record NW_008690401.1, on the reverse strand, counting down.
GGAATGTGTAGGTTTTTGAAAAGTGTATTGCATGTTATTTTGTCTTTAGCAGAAGGATTAGAACTGGAGTCAGGACTTTGTCTTAACTGGATGTATAGCTAGCAAATAGAGCTGTAGGATGTGTGTCATTTGTACTGGTAAAAGAGTGAATTGGAGGGTAAAGGTGGCCAACAAACTCTGCTGCAGACTTAAGGCATCCTCTAAAGCCAGCAATCTGGCTTCATTTTTTTTTTATACAGTTGAGATATGATATTGCAGAGAGATACTGAAACCGAAGAGATGTTCTGACAGAGTCTGGAAGCCACAGATATTGCATAGTCTTGAATTTATCAATAAATAAACTGCAGATTACAGGGCTGTCTTTTCCAAACTTTTTTTTTTTTTTTTTTGTTTGTTTGTATGTTTGTTTTTGGGGTTTTTGTTTGGTTGGTTTTGTTTGGTTGTTTTTTTGTTATGTTTTGTTTTATTTTGTTTTGTTTTTAATTCCAGTGAAACATGCTGTCCTCACCTTAGAGTATTGATTTACAGAAATCCCTTGATAAACTATTTTCCAAACTGGGGATTTGTACTACCTGGAATTCTACAGGAATCTGCCCAATACATAACTGTGTTTTATTGTTGTTTTTAGTTTCTCCAGCAATGGATTCTTAAAACTTTGAACAATGAATTCAGAATATGATCATTTAAATTGTGAATTATATTAACCTGGGAGCAGTTGAAGGCACTTGATGATCAGCAGTTACTGCTGACAGGCTGTAAGAACAACCTGAAATAAATCTCTTAATGTGTGGAAAGTGCTACTTCAAATGCAATTAATTATTCAAATGAATATAAGATGAGGTCGTTGGCTTGCAGAATATGAGCTGGTGATATCTGGCAGATCATAAACAGAAGAGAGTTTTTCTAGTATGTAAGGGAAGGCACTGAAGTTCTGCTGATTTGTAATACTTTTTTTGAAGTAACCTATATGAAAACCAGGAAGTCTTTAATCTTCTCTGCTCAGTGTTGTTGAGGCCTCAAGTGGAGCTGTGTATCCAGTTTTGGCACAGTGAGTCAAAATAGAGGTAACCAGTTGGAGAGTGTCCAGAGGAGATAAAAATGATTAGCTGTCAAAGTAGCATGTAAAGAGAAGTGAGTGAGAAAAGACATTCTTTGTTGCAAGCATGTCTCTCTCTCTAGATAAACATTGAAAAAATGTTTTGGAAAGAACAGAGTATTCTCTCTGTGAAGATTAATAGGAGTAATTAATCTAGGGAAGGAGATCTAGATATTAGGAATAAGTACTAATTGTGAGAGTCGTTGAGAGTCTCTACAATAATTCACATAGGAAGGCCAAGACATCCCTGTCATCAGAGGCATTAAGAACAGGTTAGACAAGTGTCAGGGGTTGGTTGATTCCTCAGTCAGACAAATGGATTAACATTCTCTAGGTCCTTTCCAACTCTTTAATTATCTTGGAAATAACTGTAATATACATGACTTGTGTGGGAGACAGTATTGATTAGTAAGAGTTGTTGGGGGTTTGTTTGAGACAAGCAAAGATTATTTCCTTTCCTTCAAAGCACCACATAATGTGTTTGTTGGGTAAGTCCTGAGCAGAAAAGACTTACATGGCTTTGATGACAGTGACCTGCCTCTTCGAAATTTAAGTACAAAAATTACATTTCCTAACCCCTTGCTTTTTTAAAATGTATTTTAAAGGCTAGTGAAGGGACTCGAGCACAAGTGCTATGAAGAGAGGCTGAGGAGTTGGGAGTTGAGGGAATGTTTAAGCCTGGAAAAGAGGAGGCTCAGGGGAGACCTCATCACCCTCTACAACTCCCTGACAGGAGGTTGGAGTCAGGTGGGGGGTTGGTCTCTTCTCCCAGGCAACCAGCAGCAGGACAAGAGGGCACAGATTCAAGCTCTGCCAGGGGAGGTTTAGGTTGGATATTAGGAAGAGAATTTTTTACAGAGAGAGTGCTCAGGCATTGGAATGTGCTGCCCAGGGAGGTGGTGGATTCACCATCCCTGGAGGCTTTCAAGCTGAGACTGGATGTGGCACTTAGTGCCATGGTCTAGTAACTACAGTAGGATTGGACTCGGTGATCTTGGAGGTCTTTTCCAAACCGGTTGATTCTGTGATTCTATTTGTTTTTATAGGTACTTCTGCCTTGCGCAGTGATGAAGTTAATACTACTTTGAGTGCCTTTCTTCCCTGTGCCTTGGTTTCTATTATAATTCTGGAAAAGAGATGACACATTCAGTAATATAAAACTGGTATAGAAAGACACTAAGTACTTTTGTGGTAGACCATCATGATATCTTTTATATCAAAATTGCTTTAAAAATTGCTGTTTCTGGATTTACATTTATTAATGAGGAGTCACTGTTATTTATAGATTTAATAGTGTCTGTATTAGGGGATCATACCTTCATTTGCTTTGTTTCTTCTCCTGACCAAAGGGGCTTAACCTGGATTACTGTTTAGGTATAATATTACATGACATTAGCTTTCAATGCTTCATTTAATTTATTTTTTTTTGCCATCCAGGTCTCTGTCTTGAGAAGTTGCCAATTTCTTCCTCAGCTAGCAATCTCCATGTGGACCGTGAGCAAGAAATTGTTACGTGCTACGAGAAGTCTGGAGATATTGCTCTCCTGTACCTTCAAGAGATAGAAAGGGTAAGCTGGGATGATTTTCGTAATTGAAAAATTGCATGGCTCATCTTTCATTGCTGTGGTGTTGCCAACATCTTGGTAACTCAACTAAAAGATGTCTTTTTCATAGGACTTCAATGCACACGTAGAATTGGACAAGAAATTAGTGTGCCTTGATGGATGTCTGGTAGATGTCCCTCTGACTGTTCTCCCATTCTGACCTCTTGGAGAATAGTGCTAGGACTCTAAAAGGGGACAGAGCTCCTCTGACCTGCTTTATGTATTCAACATGCTGATCTTTGGCCTCTTGTTACCCTGTGTTAGTGCATTCATGAACATGGGATTATGATGTCTTTCAAAAACATGTTAGAAGATGCATGTTCCATGTATATACTTACTGGCTTTTCAGATAATTCTTGAAAATAATTTAATTAAAAATGAAGCTGTGAAGATCAAAAATTGATCTTGTTGGTGATTATTTGGAGCCAGTAACTTTACTGCACTTAAATTCTCTTCTGTAAAACTACTTGAATGTGGTAACATCGAATGTGGTGGTAACAACTTGAATGATGTAACATTGTACATGTCAGCAGGTACAATGTCAGTGCAGTGTAACTGAAAGTGTGTTGCCTTCAGCTGATAGGTACGATCCTAGGGCAATGAAAAAATCATCAGCTATGACAGCCAGATAAACATGGGATTTTAAAATAGAGATGAAGATCAGATAAATCTCAATACTTCTTTCAGTTGAATCTGGACGATGTTCTGGAATTTGTTATCTCATTTGCCATTTTATCCCATTAATGTATTCCTCACTGTATATATGAAACTACAGTTACTGTCAAAATCTGAGGTACTAGATGTGTAGGAGACTTGGTTTTGTTGATGAAAGCTGTTATCATAGAATCATAGAATCATCAGAGTTGGAGGAGACCTCTCAGATCATCAAGTCCAACCATTAACCTGACACTCTGCTATGACCCCTAAACCATATCCTCCAGCATCAGATCCAGACACCTCTTAGACACTTCCAGCGATGGTGACTCCACCACCTCCCTGGGCAATCTAATCCAGTGCCTGAACACCCTAACAGTGAAGAAATTTTTCATAATACCTATCTAAACTGATATATCTGAACTTCTTAAGGTTAGACAAAATATAACCTACACACAGTTCTGTAGAATATTAGGGAAGTCACTGCCCCCTCATTTATAAGTTACAGATTATGAATTATGGAAATTAGACTCCTGATTTGTAAAGAGCATAACCTTTCATGATTTAAATGCTTCAAGCTTTATCTGAATTTTAAGGGATACATAGGCTCTTTTATTTCCTCCTCTTGTTGTCATTTACACCATTAACCTTGTCTCCTGTTTATTACCACTTAGCAGAAACCCTCAAAGTGTTATAAATGCTTCTAGAAAAGACAATGAAATTTGTGGTACTCTTTATTACTAGGGGTTACACACTGCTGCTTTTACATAGACTTTGAGGTGTATTTGGACAAAATGCAACACCTTTGGGACTCTGTTCTTTGGCTTCTGGATGCTCTTAGAATGAGGCAAGCAGCAATATCTGTCTGACTTTCTTTTTCAGACCTGTTGCTTACAAGCCTCAGCCCTGTCGCTTGACAGCTGTCTTAGATGGGGTCACAAGACACAGTTAGGGTCATGCAAACAAAAGGAAAAGGAAACAAAAATTTGTGATGGTGAACAAAAGTAATTACAATGGTTTTAAAAAAACATAGTGTTCTTTATTTTCTGAGGCGTTTTATTTGTTTTGTTCTTGCCTTTAGAGCCTGGCAGACCAAGTGCAGTGAGTGTGAAGGCAAGTGAAAGCTGATAGCTCTCCTCTTGGACAGCACTTTTAATGTTGATGTAATACAATTAAGTTATTTCTCAATTGTGTTTTGGAAATCATTCTGGAGATCACTTTTAATCTTCCTTCTGCTCTCTGCAGCAGTCTTTTCTAACCTAACAGAAGGTTTAGTTTTCTTGAACACCATCAGCAGCTCCTACTGAATGAGGTTGCAAATATGCTTTTTCATATTCTTCTCTTTTGTGTACCACTCTTCACAAAAATTTCTAGTAACATATTACAAAATTTTGCTCAGCAGTATTTCTACTTGTTGAATAAATTACCTCTAAGTGTGTAGCCAAGAGCAAAAAGGTTTATGTGGCGATGGAGGTAGGGCTAGAAATAGTCTACTTGCTGCTGCCTACAAGTGGAAATGATTTCTCCAACACTAGGTATTAGCTTCTGTGTAGAAGTACACAAAATTAATTATTTTTTTCCGAAATACTTTTTTTCCTTTTTATTTTGTTCTCTTAGGTAATTAATGCCAATATACAAAACAGAAGCCCTAAACCAGGGCCCACTGCACATGAACAAGAACTTGGTTTTTTCCTGGAAACAGGACTTCAAAGAGCACATGTTTTATATTTCAAGAATGGGTAAGAATTGATTCTTCTTTTTTTTTGGTTTTGATTTTTTTCCTCAGGTTTTGTATTTGTGGTTTCACTGGGCATCATCATTTTTAGTTGTCATGGATTCTGTAATCATGAGGTTTCTTATTAATAAAGCAATAACATTTTGATTTAAGTAGTAAGGCTGCCTATATTGTATGTATTTGCATATTGTAAGATAATTTAATCAAAGTATATTAAGCAGAAAGCATTTTATAGTTTACTTGCTAAATGTAAGAACTTAAAATAACTTAAGCTTTAACTATTTGAAATTTATTATCAGACACTGTTAGAAAGTGATTGACAACATATTGAAACTCTTGATTTTTATAATTTTGATTTTGTAATTTTTTTCCAAATCTCTTCAGTTATCACTTATTTTAACATTATGCTGCAGGATAAATGTGCATGAAGATCAACAGTATGTATACAAGTATACAGTCTCCATTGTACTTGCTCTATAGATCTCTTTAGATTCTGCATGGGGGTTCCTTGATAATTTATTTTAAATAAGGCTTTCCTTAAAAGCCTAAAAATAAATTCAGATACCACACGAAATGAAAAAAAGGAATAAAGCTCTCTGTTTTTAACAGCTTCAAAACTTGGCTCAAATGGTTTTTAAGTACATTTCTGACATTTGTTGAAATCACATAGTTTAAAAATTAGTTTGCAGAGCTTCTTATTTCACTAGGAAAATGTGGTTTGATCGAAACATTGGAACTCTTGATAGGATTTCTGTTTTGTACCAAAAATGTTTCTTATTCATTCAAATACATAAACTGGAGATGGAGGAAATCATTCAGTGTCTGTAAAGAGTTCGAGATTTTAATGTGCTGATGGTAGGGTGAAAAAAGGCTGTCCAAGTTTTCAAACTGTCCAGGGATTTCAGCATGGAAATGATCACTCAGCTTTTGAAATCTCATTCTTACAGTAATGAAGTAGTGCTGCAATGACACATGATCGGAGAGTTACACTTTAGTTCTGTTTTCATAATTTAATTGCAGGAGGAATGGAATGTTCTGAAAGCTAGAGCTTTTTTTCGTTTACCAGAGCTAAAAATAAGGTCTGGTTTCATGCCTGCAGAAAGGATAAATAAAATATACTTATTGAAAGGATCCCAGTGGCAGTCATTGGTAAGAACGAACTAAAAATTCCACATTTTGAAGAAATTGGATTGAATGCCAGGAATGGAAATGGTGCATTTAATCTGACATGTGCGTAAAGCAATCAGCAGTAGACATAACAGATTAGGATTGATTAAGAAAGCAAAAAACACTGCACAACAACGTTTGCAGTGGGTTGTTAAGGAACATCCAGCTCTCGGGAGTGTTTTTCCTAGACCACATTAGTTGGTCTGGTGTAAACTTTGAGAGGTGACTGTATTCCATGTGCATTTTAATCCTTCACGGTGAAGATCTTAGTGATTTCATTATCTCCTACAGAAGCATATAATCCTTTTTGCAGTCTTTAGTACAGTGATCCCTTGGAGTTTATAAGCTAGTTACACATTATATATATAATTTTGAATTTCTTCCAGCTTCATTGGCCAGTGGTACTTTTTTTGTGGTATGAGAGGAGGCAAAGTGTTCGGCAAAATAGCTCTGTGCCAGTCATTATTGTACATATTCCTGCCATTACATCTTGTAGTTTCCTGCCTTAATTCAGAGCCATCCCAATTCTTTCAGTATTTCCTAATATGGTCATTGTTCCAGGCTGCTTGTTGTGTTGCTGCTTTTATGGATCCCTTTAATTTTTTTTTTTATTTTTTAACTTTGATGTACCGGAACTGAAAAGAACTTTAAATATATAGGGACAAATATAATTTATATTTTCTAGTAGGGACAGATTTAATTTCTAGTCTGCTTTTTAATACATTTATTTTAAGAATGCCATGTTTCATTTTTAAATGTGCGATCCCTCCTGATGTTAGGTTGTTAGAAAGTAGATTTGAGATGTTTCCATTAAGCTTTGCAACATAACCTAAAATTGTAAAGATTAGATGAACACTTTCAAGGAGAGAAAATGTAGATATCTTTAATATAAGCAGCTTAGAAATGGAAACATTTCTTTTAAATAACCTCTTTTTTTTTTACAATTGAAGCTGGGGATGTTAAAATGGCAGGAGGAGACAGGGAATCGCTAGAACTTTTTCTGCTGGAAAGTGTTGGGAGAGAAGGAGAAGAAAATTATGCCTGTCTGTTTTTACAGACAGACTTTGTTATTCATATTGCAATGCAGTGGAATCTCTGGTCTGTGTATGTTCATGAAGTGAACTGACGCTCAGAAGAGCTGAGTCTGAAGTAAAAGCTCCATTAACAAACTATAACCTGGCATTGGTGGGTGTCAGTTCAAAGGTTGTCCTGGTATGAGCAGATTGGCTATAGTGAGTTACGCATTAGAGCTTGCTTAAGCATCTGAGCAGATGTTTATGGATCTTCTTCTGGTTTGTTGGACTTCAGTTACACTCTAGTTAGTACCAGTAAATCTCTCTCAAAATCTGCTGGAGAGTTTGTCTGAAGTCTTTTTATTATGGATTGGGTTTTTGGTTTTCTTGCATATCTAGTGGTCAGTTGTCTAATCACTGCTTTTCATAGAATCATAGAATTTAGGGGTTGGAATGGACCTTACAGATCATCTAATCCTAACCCCCTGCCCTGGGCAGGGACACCTCCTCACTAGATCAGGCTGCTCAAGGCCTCATCCAGCCTGGCCTTAAACACCACCAGGGTCGGGGCAGCCACCACATCCCTGGGCAACCTATGCCAGTGTCTCACCACCCTTATTGTAAAAAACGTATTTCTCACATCCAACCTACACTTCCCCTCCTTCAGTTTGGACCCGTTACCCCTTGTCCTGTCATTGCAGTTCCTAACGAAGAGTCCCTCTCTGGCTCCTTGTAGACCCTTCAGATATTGAAAAGTAGCTACGAGGCATGCATTCTTCCCTTCTCCAGGCTGAACAGCCCCAGCTTCTTCTGCCTGTCTTCATAGGGGAGATGCTCCAGTCCTCTTATCAACTTCATGGCCTCCTCTGGACTTATTCCAACAGTTCCATGTCCTTCTTATGTTGAGGACACCAGAACTGCACACAGGATTCCAGGTGAGGTCTCATGAGAGCAGAGTAGAGGGGAAGAATCACTTCTTTTGACCTGCTGCCCACACTCCTTTGAATGCAGCCCAGGATTTGATTGACTTTCTGGGCTGAGCTCACACTGCAGCTCATGATGTGCTTCTCATCCACTGTCACTGCCAAGTCTTTCTCCTCACTGCTGGTTTCAATTACTTCTCCACCCAACCTGTAGCTGTGCCTGGGATTGCCATGGCCCAGATGTAGGACCTTGCACTTAATTTTGTTAAACTTCATGAGGTTTGCATCGGCCCACTAGACATGGAATCATCATTTTTGTGCATGTGTGTCAACTACAAACTAGAAAATAAGATAACTTTTATACTGGCTGGAACACCATAATTTCAGTATAGGGAGTATTGCTGCCTACCCAGAAAGCTGATTGGTCCTCTTGAAAATATCCCCTTTGTTCACTAACTGTACAGAGGTTTTCTTTTAAGTCAAGTAATCAGGTTTTTGTTGAGGTTTAAGTGATTATCTTTCAGGTATGCATTATCTTGTACAAAAAGCCTGAAAGTGTTTGAAACTTAACTTAGCCTTACTGCTAAGTGCTGGTATTTTGAAAATACATGGAAATGCAATTATCTGAGAAAAAATGAAGTGGAAATAACCTGAAGTGTGTTGTTTTAGTGCTCTATTAAGGCACAAAGCTGAAATTAGTGGTTTCTTCTGAAGTGTACAGAATTCTATTAAAAAATCAAACTACATACCCATTTTTCACTTATGAGACAAGGAACATTTGAACTTGGATATAAGTAACAAAGAAGTTGAAGCTGTTCTAAAACTCAAAGTAGGTTTGTGTGTTTTTTAAAAAACATTCTGAAATACCTAACTTTACATGTCTTTCAGGCTGATTACATAACTTGTATTTAGTCTAGTAGTTGCTTTGTAGTTTCATATTGAAGGCATTCAAAGTGCTGATGTTTTTCCAAGAAAAGCTATGAGCGCAGGAACTTTGACATTAGTATTTAGCATAGCTGTTTTCAAGTAAAATGCCCCTGAGAGAGAAAGTACAGCCATTTATGTACCCAGCAATTCTTCTGTCCTAATATTTGCTTTGTCTTCATGTTATGAGATTTACAATTTAATTTTGTCTTGTTTATGGGTTTGGTTTTTGAGGCAGTGTTCACAAATGCACTGGCAGTACATGCTGTTAAAGCAGAATTGCATTCTGGTTGAAGTCTAAGAGCAGGAGGCCATCATGTGAAAACCAGCTTACTTAGCTTTCAGAACTATTTTTTGTGGCTTCTCCTTTATTTCACACCCTCTCCAAGGATGTTGCTCAGTCAGAGTCCAGGATCCAGACTGCAGTTAAGTCTGTTCTCCATCATGGTTCATGTGCTGAATCAAACCCTGAGGAACAAGTCCAGGTCTGTATTCCTCATGGTGCCATTGCCTGTGATGACACAGCTGCAGTGGAGCAAGACCTCCCCAGTCTTCTCCAGGAAGTTGTTTCTCATAGGCTGAGTTTTTCTCAATAGAAAATTAACCCAGATAGACCCAAACAAACAAAAAACACCAGCTATTTTTTTCTGCAGATAATTGATCTCATTGGTTTGTATTGGCTTTACAAAATATTTGACAAGCACAACAACAAACCCTCCTTAGAATATAGGACTTGGCCACAGAGAATTTCTTTTATCTATTTTTCTCTTTTCACTATAGCGTCTATTGAAATAGCATAGAAATATAGCTCTCAGGCTAGAAAGTAAGGAGCAGTGGATGGAAGCCTATCCATAAGTGCTTCAGTTCCACATATATACCTGCACAGTGCTCACAGCTAGGGATTTTACAGTGGGGAAATCCATAAGAGAAGGGTTTATGTAAATGCTTGACATAAATGCACATCAAGACACTATGATCAGCTCTCAACTGTGTTAGAATACAGTGCTAGCTACCCATCACTCTCTGAATCTCCTGAGGTCTGTTGCATGTCCTACATCAGTCTTAAGTTATTCGTTAAGTAAAGAATAGAAAGTAAGATGAAATTCAAAAACGTTGAAATCCTATACAGTATCACATTCTTTATATGTGAGATGTCACTACTCTATTGGAAAGTCAACAAAATTACTTCCGTTGCAGTTTTCAAGACAACTTTGCTCTGGATAATACCTGCTTTCCTGTCTGTGTGTTTAGGAAACTGAGGCAAGAAAATAGTCAAAATAGCAAGAAAAATCATTGTTTTGTGATTGCTAACAAATAGAAGTTCTCGAAGGATACTTTAATATCTGTCAGATCAGATGTTTTCCTCATCCTTATTTATGAAACTGTTCTAACTATCAGTTTTCATGGAAACAACTATATTTGACTCTGAGAGGAAACTATTATTCCCTGAGATATTCAGATAAAATCTTTCATCTTGAATACTTTCTGTCCTTATTGTATGTTTATTGCTCAGATTAGTGTCTTAACCTCAAGAGTTTAAAATTACATTCCATTATGAAGTTATAGGTAGGAAACCTGGCAGTTTTACATGGATATGACTCAGGTGGATGTAAACATGAAGGAATTGCTTTTATTCAGAATCATCTCAAATAACCTTTGCAATAATTAGTTATGCAAAGAACAGTGAAAGAGCAATGTTAGTATCTGAGTTGATGTTCAAGTTTGATAGTTTTGGAATTCTGACTCCAGCTCATTTTTTCCAAGAAGATACTGAGCATTTTTTAGCCAACCTACTACATGTCTTGCTGACTGTGGCTGTTGCTTGTGTTTGCAAGCATCAAATCCAAGGTTTTGGTTTTATGTTGAGTTGTGATGTCTTGGATCCTCAAATTGGCGAGGGAATAATGAATTTCCCCTGCTCCCCTAGGATGATTGCTTTGCTGCTGTGCTTAATGCTCCCGATTTTCTCTTTCTTTCTCTGGTTTTGAGAAAACTTCTTCTCATGCCAGGTGTCACATGACATTGGCAATGCCAGAAGATTTTCCTTTTTTTTTTCCCCCTTATTTTTATCCCTTCCCTTACAGCTTCTAAGATACGGACTCATAGGATCACAGAGGTTGGAAGGGACTTTGCATGACCATCTGGGCCAAACCACTGCTCAAAAGGTGGCCGGTGTAGAGCAACTCCCTCAGGGCCTTGGACAGTTGTTCTGCATGTCAGGAAAGATGGAGATTCAAATTCTGATAAATTTTGGGGCTTAGGTGATTTGTGAAAAGATACTCAGGAGAAATACCTCCTGAATGTGAGCTGAGGTAGCCTTCAAATAATAAAATCTTTTGAGTTTCTTTCTGATAATACTGATTTTTTTCTCTAAAGGAAAATCAGTTGTTGTACCTGGATGATAGTTATTTTCAGCAAGAGCAAGATTCAGTGCCCTTCTGTTTACTCAATCCCCACCTAAGTGCAGTGTGGGTATTTTAAAACAGAGTTTCTGTGGAAACAAGCAGCTCCTCAGAGATTGCATTCAAACAGATGCATTGCCTGGTAAGCAAGTCAGCAGTGAAATAATCTCATTTATTTCACTGTGATATTTTAAGATTATTGGCAAGATGTTTTATAGAGATGGCCTTATGTTATTCTTCCTGAAAGAAGTATGGCTTAGGAATGCTGCATGGATTCTTACCTGCAGTGATTGAAAGGAGGATGAGTATAAAGAAGGTGATTACTAGTAAATATTCTGCTGGTATGTTTTGAAGTATTTGCACAGGCTTTTCTTTCCAGGAAGCATTGTCCCTGTTTGTAGATACAGCTCACATTTTGTATGTAGTATATTGTGTGAATTTGGAGAGTTTTGGCTCCCTGCCCCTGCTTTTTCCCCAAGTTAATGTGTTCAATAACATTGAACACTGGTTCATGATTAATTTGAAGAGGACAAAAATAAAAGACAGCTTGGTAAGCATTTTCAGAGTTACTTTAGTGTGCAAAAGAGAAAGGAGATCTTGTCCTTCTTTCTACTTGGTGTTTTACTCTAGCAGCCTGACAGCAAAAAAAAAAGAGTTGCAGTAAAAGGGCAGAACTCGTTAACCATAGTGATGAATAATTGGCACCGAAACCAAGTAGTGGAAAACTGTGCATGTTCTTCCATTTTCACATCTCTAGCTAACCAGAAGCTGTAGCGTCAAAATTTAAGATCTTCAGGGGTTACTAAGGGTTAGAAAATCAACAGAGAGAGCCTCTTATTTTGTTTTGGTTTTGCTTTTCTTTTTTTTTCCCCCCTTCCTCGCCAGTTCGCTTTCACTGTCATGTCTCACATTTTACATACTGCTGTTTTCACGCTGCTGTCCAGTATATTGTTCTTTGGCTTTCATGTGGGACAAGCATACAGTGGCAGGGAATCCTCCTGTCCCAACTCAGGTTAGCTTTTCCTAGGTGGTGCCCCTAGGCTGCTCTCATTGCAAGGGTGGCTCTCTGTTCCTCACCCTTTCTGTTTTTTGCTGTCACCACTGGAAGACTGAACCACATGCAGTGCTCAGGGTTTGACCTTGTTTGCTGCTGCTGATTAAATATTTGGCCCATTGCTTCAGGTTTGGGTTCTGTCAAATGTTCTGTTGCTGCATCCCAGCTGTTTTGTTGCTGCTTAAAATTTTGCATCTTACTAGAATATACTTGTTTATGGTTTCTACTGCTGATTTCTGATCTTGAATCTTTAAGGCAGGTTAGAGAACTATGCCCACCTTGGTCACTCTGCTGAACTTTTCCTTGCTTTTGTCACGTTTGACATAAACTGAATGGCCTTCTTAGATCTTCATCTTTGTATTCTGAACAAAATCACTGTTGGTGCTACTCATTTTTCCTTCTATTTCTGTCAGAGATTTTATTTTTTCTTTGAAGGTTAAATAAAATAACTCTATAAAGTTTATGACAATGCAAATTGACTGATGCATAATACAATATTAAATATTTACCAGAATAAATTCTATTTACTTTATTTCCTCTGTTAACTTACTTCCTTCGTAAAACTTTCTGGCATGTTAGCACTTTTCTTGTACATTCAAGAATGGCTTTTTTGTTTATCCTATACTTTGGTACCTTCTTAATCTACCCCCATTTTTCCCTCTGTCTAGACTGCTGCTTAAAAGGAGAAGCTTGCAAAATAATAGGAGGTAAAGTCTCCTAATGCCCTCTGTCTCCAGTAACTGGAGGAGTCATTTGGTGAATCCAGTCTGTGTGCCTTAATAATTTAATAATCTGGTACTTGATGCATACACACACACACATAAACATGTGTATAGCAGTTTGTATATTTACACTTACATGAAAGAACATTCCTAGGAGGAGCTGAGGTGGTGGTGTCAAGAGATGCAGTTAACAAAATGCTCAGTGTCCTGACACTGTCAGGTGAAGTTACCTGCTCTCATCTTCCCCACATGTACATTCCTAGTGTGTGGTTTCCTTGTTTGCCTTTTGCTCATTCAGGTACTTGTTTGGCCATTCTGTTTAGTCTTTTCATTCTCCAAAGCCGCAGAAAGAAACAAAACAGCAAAGAAATCATAGCTTTCTGTCATTTTAGTGAGAAGAACTGATTCAGTGGAAGGTGTGAGAATGGCTGGTGTGGCTGTGAGAAAAATAGGGCCATGCAAGTGCAGGTGGGAAGAAGAAAGAATGATGGGGGAAAAAGGAACAATCACAAAGAGATAAGAATGGGGAGAACGAGCTCTTCTCTTTAGGTAGGCAGAAACATTAGGCAGACTAACTACCAGTGGAACTGCAGTCTGGGCAGTAAGTGTTTTCATTTTGAATACATGAATGTGAGAATTGCTTGGTTGGACCATTTCAGGTACTTAGGCTTGTGTCGCTCTAATGGCACACTGAAGATGTTTCATTCATAAGCCCAAACATCAGTTAAGAACTTTCAAGCATCAAGCAAACATGATCTTCTATAGTGAACATACCTGGGATTTTTTTTCTGCCTGAGTTAACAATGGATAAAATGCGAAGTGTGTCCTTTTTTTCTTTTAAAAAAAAGTAGGCTTATAAAAAAGTAGTTTAGATTCTGGTTGGAAATACGGGATTCTCTACATTTTATTCAGAGGGTAATGACCAGTGGTAATGTTCTGTGGAAATTATCCTGTATTGTGGGAATATTCAAAGTGTAAGTATGTAAGGCAGAGAGAGAAAACAGAATTGTCTGAAGCTGCAAGGATGTTGCCTTTCAGAGATAGATATCGAAATGCTTGCCAGGATGCTTTGCTAGTTGTGGATAAAATTATGCTTCTCTTCACCCTCATAAACGTGAGGGAAAACAGACACAGACATTAGTCACAACCATCTGAAGCATCATCTGCTGTGCAGAGTGTGTAGCCTTGTCCATTTGGTTAGGCCTTTAATGAAGTCCTTCTTAATTCTTTGTTCATCTATTCTTTGTAGAGCTCTCTAAAGCAGTTGATCTAGTATGATAATGGAATCCTCAGTGTCAGGATGTTCTGTTACTGCATGAGATTTCATCTCTTGATTTGTCACATATCTTGCTTTTTTGCTTATACAGTAACTTGAGTCAGTGTGAAATAATTTCTGGTCTTAATACTGTGTAAATAAATCTTAGTTGGTGAAAGTAATTAGCTGGAGTGTATGGATTTAAAACATTGTTATGTTTTTGTTTGTAAACATGTCAGTTATACTGAGATGCCACTGTTCTCATTGGCATGCATGCTTATTTGCTTGCCCTTAATCTTTACTTCTAAAATAAATTCCTTTCTTTTCTTTGCTGTTTGAATTCTTGGGAGAAAAACACAAACTTTAAAACTTTTACTGTTGAGTTAACAAACATTGCATTTCTTTTTTTCTGCATATAAATCTAAAGAGAGAGAGAACACAAGAGAAGGCACATTTGGGAAGTGAGCTCGATTCCCAAAGCAGTTTCTGTTTCATCACTTTGATCAAGCCCTCTAGATCTTTTTGGTCTTGGTTTCTCTCCTTTTAAAACATGAATATTTTTGAAATTAGAGATAGTAAGCCTTAGCAATGAGATAATATGGTAGTATAAGTAGATTTGCCTATTCAGTTGCATGGCTCTGGGTATACTTTCCTCCCGTAAATGGGAGAAGTACTGACGATTTAGCCACCAAATTGCAAAGCAGCTGAGGTTTGTTCTAAGCTCACTAAGCAAAAATTTATTCTACTTACTTGTTAAATCTTTAAAAGGCAACGGTACACTAAATATTTGGGGGGGTTTTGATTGATAGGCGTTAGGGAAATGCCTGACAAAGAAAGCCATTCTCATACTAATGGAGAAGATACTACCAAAATATGCTGTAAGTGCAGAGTAAATTAATCTTATCAGCCTTTCTGAGGTTAAACTTAAAACATTTCTTTTGTAGCCTGTTTTGAGTATATTGTGATTAGATCTCACTACCTTTGTTAGAAGGAATAGTGTTTGGGTGTATTTATTCTAACATCATTCAAATGCAGACTGCTTTGTATTGAGCAGTTTCTTTATCTTTTTTTTTACTTTGTGTGTGCTTTTTAAAACACAAAAATAAATATTTGTCTGGGCTGTGAGGTCTATCTAGACCACTAATGCCAATATACTCTGTTGTGTGATGCCAAACATGCTTTTTAAAACCAGGTGACTTCTTGGTGATGATAGTGAGAAATATGAGTGCCTAAAGTTTGCTACTACTGCTTCATGCCTATATACAGGTCTTCTGATCCTGTATTGGCAGTTTATCCTTGGTGCCCGTTAATTTTTTTCCTGCACTTCACTTGTATCATATGTACAGTTACTAATTTCTGTCTCTCTTTAGGAGTGAGCACCTTTGCATAGGTGCTGTCAAAATATTCTCATTATTCTAAACAGAAATACTGTCTGAAATTTTCAAAGAAGCATAAATGTTGATCATGTATCAGAATAATTAGTTAAGTTCTAACATGAATTGTTGGGGTTTAGGGTGCTAATATGTAGACACAGGATGCAAATAGGCCCCAAGGGTATCAATCCATGTAGACTTTCTATAGATCTTGGTTCTCAGCCTAACTATTGCTATTTAAAGAGTCAAAGTAGGGTTTTTTTCTCTCTAAGATTTAAAGCAGCAAACATTCTAATTGTCTTTAAAAACAAGGAAGATGCAATTCAAAGGATTTGAGCATGTTCTGGTGGGAGGCAGTGATGGAAACACACGTGTGTAACTAGCAGTGTCCATCCGTGGGCTGTCTTTGTCTTGTCTGAAGTTACTGAAAAGTGTCAGCTCTGAGTGCATGTTCATGTACCTAAAATTCCTTGTCTCAAGAAGGGAAGAGATCTCAAAGTCATTTACAGACACTGTGGGACGTTGTTTTCTGTTAATGTGCCCTTTTGCTCTGGCATTCAGTCAGCACGGGCGGAGCAGCTGATGTGAAGGCACATCCTAGTGAACAGCAGGTACAAGTTGTGTGTGTCCTGGGCTAGGAGGGAAAAGTATGTGCCAAATAGCCCCCACTCTTCTCCCCAATGTTACAAACTGTTAACAAATACAGGAAATGTACTTTGCTTAAAAGCAGTGTGGTGTGGAGATCTACCATATTGTCCGTGGTATATTTTGCTTCATTTCTTGTCTCTCAAAGCATTTAACTAAATTTTTGGGTGATTTAGATTGTAGTGTTAAAGTCTATTTTAGTATATTTCTTGTAGAAGATGCTTGACAAATCTGTATTGTGTTTGTGTTCACTTGTGCAGTAATTAGTGTTAAATGCTTTATGAAGCAAAAAACTAATTGTGTTTTAACTGCTTTTTTCTTGTACAATCTTACTGCTTTTTCCATGATACAGTAGAACTTCAGTCACAAGTTTCAGTCCCTTGCAAAAGCTTTTAAAAATGTAATAGGTAACTAATAACAACCTGTCACGAAGGTTTTAAGGGCTTGTGAATGTTGCATACATTTTCATGAAGTATTTTTATTGTCCTTTAACACATCAAAAGATATTTCGTATAGAAAAAATGCAAATTCCTAAAATTTCAAGAAGTTATTGTGATTTGAAGTTCTGCTACACAGTATATGTTTCATCTGCACTGGGAAAATAATGTTTCAAGCTGACAAATTCTTGCTTGTCCTCTTTTTTGACAATTTTCCTGGGAACATTTCAGGTTTTTGGCAAGTCTGGTTGGTTTTGATATTTTTAAATCCAATTATGAGGACACACCTGTGACTTTGCAGTAGAGACTGGGAGAGAGAACTCCATTCATGGGAAATACGCACTTGAGGCAGAGGACTTACAGCTGGGATTCCAGTGGTCTGGTTTTGGCTCTCTAAAAAATTTGGCTTGTGGTGTTACTGAATGATACATATTTTGGCTTTCCAAAGGTGCCCAATGTATCCAAATTCCATTGAATCTGGAGGTTGTCTTAAAATTTGACCTACTGACTTTCTGCACATCGTCAGAATATGAAGCTGGTGTAACGTTCATTAGCTGTTGAGTCCTGCCTGTGTGAAATACATAGATCAGTCTTTCACACAGTCCTTTCCATGCTAGATGTTTACACAGGATGAGTTTTCTTCAATATATACTAACTGGTCACTCTATGGTCAAGCTCAGCTGTAGCATGTGAGCTTTGGACAAACAATTATTATTTCTTGTGTGACTGGTGATTATTTCTTTTTACCAGCTGCAGACTTGCTTAGACATAGTTTTCAACCTGTTCATACAGGTTTTATTATTTGGAAATGCTAGTTCTCTTTAAATGAGCTTTTATGTAAAAGTGCTCTAGAAGGTGAACTTGTGCTAGTGAGAGATGATGGCTGAGCTAGTGAAAGATGTGCTGGAGACTAAAGTCTCTGAAAAACACTGATAATCCCTTATTATGTAAAGCAGAGCAGAGTGCTGTCATGCAGTGTGAGGATTAAAATGAATTAGGTCTCTAGGTAAAGTGGTAGAAGTTCCACAGTTGTATAGCAAGATCTCTTGCATCAAACTCTGGTTTCAGGTATTCTGCAACTAAATTTAAATATAGCATCTGTATAAAAATGCTTACCTTTTTTTTGAATTTGTACAGAGCTGCAATTCAGAAGCTCAGTGTTTTGAATATATTTCTAAATAAAGAAAGCAGACTAAGGAAGGCAATTTCAACATCAGATTTGTAGTGCAGTGCAATAGTGCTTTTTCTTAGGGAAATCCTACACCATAGGTAATACTTCTTCTCTCTTTTGAGCCTCTTGGGTACATGTTACACAACTTGCACATAATATCACACCTTAAGATAATACTACTACATGATATTATAGCAATGACTGAACACCAAATATGATTTTGATCAAACAGATTTGGTTTGGCAGCTAAACTGCAAATAGTGGATTGGCTGTCCTATGTTTTATGTTGAGGTTGCAGAATTCAGTTTTTCAGCTCAGCAAAAAGCCAACCCAGTCATTCACCAGTTGCAAGACAAACTGTATTAATATCAAATAAAATATTCTCAACTGCTTTTATGTGCAATAAAAAAACCCCAGCTGATACAGAGATAAGGAAAAGATAAAGCTGCAAGACCATTCAAAGTAATCTATTGTTTGAGAAGAAAGTTCAGATCTGCTAAAATTGTTAGTACGAATGGTGCTTCTGAGGATCCTGAATCTCTGCACAAGCTATTTAGGCAGCAGAAGTGGTAGAAGCGTAGATGAAGAGACGTGAGTTGCAGAAGCCACACCAAAAGCCAAATGGAGTCAAGAACAAATCACTGATCCCTCAGTCCTCTTCTGGCCACACAGTAGGCCTTAATGTGTTCGTGCTTCTTCCTTTCTGAAATGGAGTTAAAAATTTTATATTACTTTCACTGAGGGTTACAAGATTTACTCCTTTTTTATCTCCCTAGGTGTCAAGAGGCAGCTAAAATGGATTTTTTTTCCCTCAAAGCTTATACTTTGAAGCCTAATGTCATTGATTATTAAAACTATTGGAGCACTGAGATCAACTTCAGTTTTGTTTTTTCTCTTTGTGAGGTGGTCATTCCTACTCTTTTCCTTACTTTTCCTTGAACTATCTACTGATCGTGAAATATTTATCTTTTCAACAAACTGTCAGGAAATGTTATTATAATAATCAATGTTGGGATTTCCAGATGAGTATATATATACACATATCTATCTTACAGAAAGGCAATGAGGCTGTGCAGGGAAAAAAAAAAGATAGCATGGATTTTAACAACTTCAGCGGGTAATATATTAAGGTGTTACTACATCCAAGTTGGAATACTGTCAAATTCTATGTTTATATACAGGAACTTGACGAGAGGAGTTGGTAGATTTAGAGAGTTACTAAGAGCTGTCGAAACAAGAACTACACAAAACCTGCGAATGGTAAGTTACATTAAACCACATTCCTATTGCAGCATCTGAATTGTAGTAGGCAGGTGAAGCATAGATACAGTGAATGAGTTTGATACAAATAGTCAGACACGTACCATATTGGTAAGGATCTGTTATCCACCACTTTATGAGGTTACATTTCCTGGCTTAAGTGAATTAGTAAAATAAAAAGGAGTGTTGGATACTTGGTCATAGAATCATAGAATCAGCCGGTTTGGAAAAGACCTGCGAGATCGTCAAGTCCAACCCAATTATGGTTACTAGACCATGGCACTAAGTGCCACATCCAGTCTCAGCTTGAAAACCTCCAGGGACAGTGAATCCACCACCTCCCTGGGCAGCACATTCCAATGCCTGAGCACTCTCTCTGTAAAAAATTCTCTTCCTAATATCCAACCTAACCCTCCCCTGGCAGAGCTTGAGTCTGTGCCCTCTTGTCCTGCTGCTGGTTGCCTGGGAGAAGAGACCAACCCCCACCTGACTCCAACCTCCTGTCAGGGAGTTGTAGAGGGTGATGAGGTCTCCCCTGAGCCTCCTCTTCTCCAGGCTTAAACATTCCCTCAACTCCCAACTCCTCAGCCTCTCCTCATGGCGCTTGTGCTCGAGTCCCTTCACCAGCCTCGTTGCTCTTCTCTGGACCTGCTCCAGCACCTCAATGTCCCTCCTGAACTGAGGGGCCCAGAACTGTACATAGTACTCAAGGTGTGGCCTCACCAGTGCCAAGCACAGGGTCAGAATCACCTCCCTGGTCGTGCTGACCACACTGTTCTCTCACCTATTTCTGGTTGTGGTTGTGGTTGAAACCTGACTGGTCTCTGATTGACCATACTTTCAACCTTTATCATAACTGCCCCTACTTATGACTCAGTGTAGTTTCACAAGGGTGGGGGTGAGAACAGAGTGCAGCGTCTGTGTGGTTTCTATTAAGTTGGAAGTTGTCAAGTTAGAATTTCTATATTTTTGTGATAAAGCCTCTGAAAGAAAAACCATAAAAACAATAATGAAGATTTATTATTTATTTTGTCAAAACCTTGCATCTTCTATACGATAAAAAGCAGAGGCTTATATTTTTTCTCTAATGTAATGATTTTCAAAACGTCCTAGTTTAGTTTCCTAACACTGGACCTTTAAAACTTCCAAACTGGTAATAAGGAAGGGAAGTGATTTTAAAATACATTCAATAACTGATTCCTAATATGGATATTAATATTATTTAATAATAGACTTTCAATGCAGAGAGATAATACTGCAAGTATACTGAAAATGCTGCAAACTTTAATAGCATAACAGATGAAGGTATGGTATACCTCCTTGTGGTGTGGGAGCTAAGGTGGGAGTTCTGGTGCTGTCTGTGACTTAAACATTGCATCTTTTTCTGGGAAATGTGGCTGAGAAATGCTGCCTATTCTGATACAAATTGAGTTGTTGCCTTCTTTCTATTGCCCTGGTAGTAATCTCTGAGTTTTCATCATCATGATATGTTGTTGTGCAGCTTGTATGCATGTGTATTAAACATTAAAGAGGAGATTAACCTGATAGTTATGGATTATAGGACAATTTAAGGGCTTTAAATTAATATTATTTACTTAAATAGTATTTATGTAAGCATTTTTACAGTCAAAGATATGGTGCCATGAATATTTGGTCAAAATAAACTTTATTGTGCTGATTCACAACCTCGTTCCACTCTTGCTGAGCTTTACCCACAGCAGCAAACAGCAGCACCTTCAAGTGGTCAGAAGGTGTGGTCAGACTGCAGTGTGGACATCTTCTCCATTCTGGTCTCTCTCACCAAAACAGCTGCTCCAGGCCTGGAGAGGCAGTAGAGGTTATTGAGCACAAAATATCTCAGAATACAGCTGGATGTGCTCTGCTCTTAGGATCAGCAGTTGGTGCTGTTGATACTTCAGAAGTATCTGGATTTAACTGATAAAATTGAAAACCCATTTGTTATTGCTGTTATTTTTCTTTGTGTTTAGAGAACTGAACTGAGTACTTTTACGTTTTAAACAGCAGCGTGCCTGCTTTTTCGGATGTTGTAAAATAGTAGAGATTATGTGCTGCATAACTAGTCCTCATTAGAAATAATCTGAGTGTTTTTAAGAGTTTGTATGCAGCATTTCTAAGGAAAATGTTTGTTTCACTTTTACAGACGATAGCAAGACAACTCGCTGAAATTTTGTTACGAGGTATGTGTGAACAGAGTTATTGGAATCCCCTGGAAGATCCTCCTCACCAATCACCCCTAGACGATCCGCTTCGAAAAGGCTCCAATACTAAGAACTATGCGCTCAGTAGAAGACCACGGGTATACACTGGAGAGAAGTATGGCTGAGTTTATACCTCTTCTCTTTCTAATAATTGCAGTTGTTACCCAGTGCACTGGCTGATTTAGTTTATAGTTTTGAAAATGCAGAAGGAATTTGGCAACATGAATGGGAATGTTTCCTATTTTGTGTCTGTGTGTATGAGTATATGTACGTGTGTATGGAGACCACATAGCACCTTCCAGTGTCTGAAGGGGATCTGAAGGGAAGCTGGAGAGGGAC
>NW_008690400.1:0-5964 GCF_000695815.1 Acanthisitta chloris | reverse complement strand
CCGCACCTCCCGCCCGTGGGATCCGCTCCCTGTCCCCCCGATCCTCCCGTCGGTGGGATCCGCTCCCTGTTTCCCCGCACTTCCCGACCATGGGATCCAGTCCCTTTTCCCCCGCACCTCCCGCCCGTGGGATCCGCTCCCTGTCCCCTCGATGGGATCGTGTCCCTGTTCCCGACCCTGTTTTCCCCTTTCCGCTCAAACCATCGCCCACCGATTCTCTCCCTCCCAAGCCCCTCCAGGAGGGAATGTCAGGCTCAGCCCTTCTCCCAGCGTTTCAGTCTCAGCTGCTGGATCTCATTTTTTATTTATTAAAAGGCGCATAAAATGATTTTAATGAAAACCTCTTTATCACACTCTTCTGTGTTGAGTTTCCTGTTTAAAGAAAGCAATTAATCTGGGGATTTTTAATTTTTTTTTTTGCTGGTTTACCACTGAACTATTTTGCCTTTTGTCTTTGAGAGAACTGAGGATAAAGCATCTGGACGGAAATCTGTGCTTGTCCTGTTTTTGTTTCCTAAACTGGGATGAACTTCCTGGGCTCCACTCCCTGGCTCGTCTTGAAAGCGAATTAATGTGGATTTCACTTCCCTTTGGGCAGGACTTTGCTGCTTGGCAGGGATAAGTTCAGCGTTTTGATAGCATGGATTTCCTTACTCAGGATTCCTTTTCTTCACCACAATCCATCACACATCCATGTGTTACTTTTAGTTCTGGTGGGAGAATCCAGAGCTGACATAAGCAGCTATTCAAATGACCTTTTTGCTAGGATTCAGGGGTCTTTTTTTCCAGATATGATCCTCAAATAATGGATTCATTTTTCCAAGGTCTCTGATGTAATGAAAGATGTTTAAAAAGCCACAGCATTGTAGATTCTAGCAAGTCCTACTTGAAGTTATTTTGGACTTAGAATTTCCGAGTATTCTCCTGACAATGCCAATCCACTATATTCTATTGCTTCAATACACATTTATTTCAGACATTTCATCCTATTAAAACAAACTCTGATGATGTCACTCTCACTAAGGCAATATACTATTTAAAAATAGAAAAAAAAAGGTCTCTAGAAACAGGATGTTTGGGAAAATATTAGCTTAAAAGCAGCAATAGGACATCTATTTACAGCCTTGGTAAATCTATGTCATTTGATGATTAAAGCTTAGGACTTGCCCTAAGGTGGGCAAGCACTATTTCCTGCTTTACCATAGGTCTGCTCTATGATCTTTGCCAAGTCTTTTAACCTCATTAAATAAGGGTCATCTTTGTCACTTTTGAGATTAATCCATGATTAGCAGAGCAAGTTGTGCATCCCATGGTACAGGAAACACCACTTCCTTCTTATTTTTACTGTAAAAATGAGCAGCTTCTTTGCTGGTTGAAAATTCTACCAAGGTCACTAAATTACACCGAAAATTGCATGTTTATCTAAAATGTGATGAAATAGAGAGTCTAGACAAATAATTTCCTAAAAATGGGCTGATCATGGGAGAAAAGTAAACACCTCCAAAGTCTTCAGTGAGTGAACTAAGTGGAATTGCTGAGCTCAAACCATTTACACATTACTTACACCCAGCACAGATTTTTGAGACAGACCTGTGGGAGAAGGTTGAGTCTGAATGTCTCCAAACTACAGGGGAATTTAAACATAGCTCTTAGCTTTGCTGGTTTAGGCCCAGGGTTACACTGATCTCTGCTCGCAGCCTATGCACCAAGAATATTTGGGGGTTCTCACATTCTGTGCCATGTCCCTCTTGCTCCTTATGACCACACTCCTCAGTCTGACATGTTTTGTTGCTCAAGGCTATACTACCCTTCAATTAGCTGAGTGCTGCTATTATTCATCAGTCTTTCCCATGATTTTTAAGATATAAAGCACCACAGAACTAAGCTTTGACAAAAATTTCTTCTTCTGGGTAAGTCCCAGCTAAGCTCTTCTTACCCCAGTCTGATCCAAGGGCTAATTTTCTCCCCTTTCAAATTACAAATCAATTTACTTTCAAATAAACTGTTATTTCTAGGGATAAGTAATGTGACTTTTCTTATTATCCGAAACTTCTTTGTCACCTTGTTCCTTCCCCAAGAATGTGATGTCATTTTACTCTACTAGTTTCCACATTCAGCCACTACTTTCAAACCACAAAGACAACACACAGTACTATCAGGTTTCTTTGTGCTTCATTAGTTTACTAAATTGACAGGTCATCAAGTTCCCTTAACCTCCTGACAAGAAACTAGAATATCATTCCACACCTCCTTCTATTTTTAACCCATCCCTGAGTTTCTGACCTTCCACTGACTGAGGTACACATCATAAATCATGATCATTGTGGTAAAGTTGTCAATAAGATACATTTTTACGCTACTTAGATTTGTCTCCTGGGTAATTTTTCTATTGTTCATCTTTTTAAATACTTCATTTATCCATCTTAGAACCTCCCAGAAGACTAGAAACAAAGCAGAGGCACAAATGGCTCCTTTACCTGTACCTGCCAGTCTGAGTGCAACTCTAGTGGTGATAGCCATCCTGTTCAGTCACTCTGGCTGGGAAGGAAAACCACATCTATCCATTTTGCTGATAGAAACAGGATAAAAATAGAATATCCTCAGAGACCCCTTCGCTCAAGGCTGTCAGCAGACACCTTGACCCATTTCTGCTGTCTGTCAGAACAAGTCTTTGGAGCTAATGTGTTTGTACCATTTGCCAAGGATGAGGCAGTGACTCAAAACCCTGCACAGAGAGCAGGATCTCTGCTAGATTCCAGAGGATTGGGACTTTTATCCTCACAATCATCTGCAGTTGTTTAGAGCTCTGCATGAACAACGTGGTGAGGCCCAGGTTAAAATTCTACAGCAATTAGCTATGGCCTGGCAGCCTTGTCCTGAGAGCAGCACAGTCACCTCTCCACTTGGGCTGTTTGCAGCCTTCCTGCAAGATTTATTCAGTCTCAGGAAAGAAAAAACACCAGGAAACTCTGCATGATGCACAGGGAGGGAGAAATCCTGACAGAGAGCACTCCTGCTTTAGGGGAAGGCTTTAAGCTGTGGCAGACAGCAGCCAAACACAGAGGAGGTGAAGTTTTTCTCAGTGGACAACTGCTAAAGAGAACTAGGAAAACAGCAATCTCTTCATAGGCATCTTTTCCAATAACCTAAATGGAAATTTCACTTGAGGAGATGTATGAAAGCACATCTTATGTCTTTTTAAAAATCATTTTATAGCTACAGTGATGTCATCTTTTTGGTCATAATTGAAAGGCAAACTGCTTTTTTTTCCCTTTTGCTGCATTTTGAAATAAATTTGCTGTTTTAACTGCCTATGCCCTGGCTGCACTGTGTTAAATATTAGTTTAGGAGGATGATGTCCAAACGGAACTCAGGAGAAATCCAATATATGGGGCTGAAGTATTTTCTTCTTTGTCATCCCTGCGCAGCCTCACTAGCTTAGTACAGGAAAAGACAACACAGCACATGCATTTAAAGCACAGTTACAGTCTTAGAACCAGTCCAAATGAGAGAAAACACAGTGCAAACCTCTGCTGCTCTCCAGTGGAACTGGATGCAATCACCACAGCTAAAATTCCACCACTCCTCAAGCTTTTGCATGTTTTAAAACACTCATTTCTTTGTTCCTGGACTTCTGCAGGGCTATTGGGCTCTGCAGCTGCCTGTGCAGGTAATAATGTTGACAAAATGAAAAATACTGATTTCTCCAAATTTGGCTTGTGTGGTACAAGTTGCACCAGGAGAGGTTTAGATTGGATATTAGGGAACATTTCTTCACTGAAAGGGTGGTCAGGCATTGGCACAGGCTGCCCAGGGAAGTGGTGGAGGCACCAGCCCTGGAGGAATCTGAAAAACATGCAGATGTGGCACTTGGGGACATGGTTTAGTCGTGGCCTTGGCAGTGCTGGGGTAAAGGTTGGACTTGATGATCTCAGAGGTCTTTTCCAACCTAAACGACCCAATGATCAAAATGAGAAATGTGAAGCAACTGAAACTTTCCAATTTCAGATGTTTACAAATTTACCCTAAATGTCTAGGTCAGCTCATACTGTTCCCTTGACAGAACACATGATCCAGGATGGAATTCAGTGTTCCAAATCCTAGGAAAGCCAATCTCTCTTAGCAAGTGCAAGTTGACTTCTAAGTTGTATTATTGCTAAGAAAACAGGATTTCTGACATTAATTTATCTGGAGAACTTACTAGAAATGAAAGCCCTTTTTGCTGTCAGGGATCAGCCAACACAACTCCCTGAGCACAGCTTGGGAGCTGCAGAGCTCTGGAATCTAGGCCCTAAAACCTTAGCTCCGCCAGTCATCCCTCAGTGAATCACTTGATCTATTTATGCCTCTGTGGGTGCGATAAATAAATAACACTCTTCCCTGGGAGCTGTCAGACAGCATTGCCTTACATCCCACACCCAGCACGATGAGCTGGGGGCCAGGTCTTCCCCAGCCCCACGACCCTCCCTGGGTCCACACACAGGGGCTAAAGGCACTAAGGTACCAAAGGCACTAAATCCTGTGGTGGGAAGCAGAATGCAGTTGTTTTTTTCAGGGATCCTGTTTAGTCAATAGGGATGATAAAAAAGGAGTGTGGCAGCAGGTCAAAGGAGGTGATTCTCCTCCTCTGCTCTGCTCTCATAAGAACCACTTGGAATACTGCACACAGTTCTGGTGTCCTCAACATAAGAAGGACATGGAACTGTTGGAACAAGTCCAGAGGAGACCATGAAGTTGCTAAGAGGGCTGCAGCATCTCCCCTGTGAGGACAGGCTGAGGGAGTTGGGGCTGTTCAGCCTGGAGAAGAGAAGGTTGTGTGGAGACCTAAGAGCACCTTCCAGGATCTGAAGGTGCTCCAGGGAAGCTGGAGAAGGACTCTGTGTTAGGAACTGCAGTGACAGGACAAGTGGTAATGGATTCAAGTTGAAGGAGGGGAAATTCAGGCTAGATATTGGGAAAAAGTGTTTCCCTGTGAGGGTGGTGAGACACTGGCGCAGGTTGCCCAGGGAGGCTGTGGCTGCCCCAACCCTGGCAGTGTTCACAGCCAGGTTGGCTAAAGCCTTGAGCAACCTGCTCTGGTGGGAGATGTCCATGCCCGGGACAGGGGGTTGGCACTGGATGATCTCTAAGCTCCATTCCAACCCCTAAAATTCTATGATAATATGGCTAAATCCTTCTGCTGCAGGAAACAGAATGCAGTTGTTTTTTTCAGTGATACTGTTTCATCAACAGGGATGTGTGGTGGCAGGATTTGGTGGGAAGGGAAGAGGGAAGGGGTAGGGGAAGGGGAAAAGGAAAAGGAAAGGGAAGGGAAAAGGGAAGGGAAGAGGGAAGGAGTAGGGGTAGGGGAAGGGGAAAAGGAAAGGGAAAAGGATGGGGAAAAGGGAAGTGAAAAGGAATGGTCAAGGAGCAGAAAAACTGGGGAAAGCACACCTAGTCCTGGCAGATTCTTGTAGCAGCCCAGGTGACCTTTCTGGCCTCTCCCATGCCAGGCTTTCACAAATTTTCACAGCTTAAGGTAGGACCCATTTCTTCAAGTTAGCTTTACCTCAGTAAGTTCCTCACACACATAGAAGCACAAAACCTCGAAACTCTTACTAAGATCAGGCTGGGAAGGAAGAAGGAGAGAGTTTTTTATTATTCTAGGGTTTTTATTTAGGTTTTTTTTATTAATTCTTGGGATATGCTCAAACATTGCAATGCTGGAGACCATATAAGCCGCTAGATTAGAGCAACAGACATAACAGTGGTGTTGGATACAGAAATAACAGCCATTGCCAGTTCCATGGAAAGAGAAGACAAATGAATAAACATTGATCATAACATCTGAAACCACCAGGCTTGGGAGGGCAGGGGAAGAGGGAAGGGAAAGGGAAAAGGAAAGGGAAGAGGAAAGGGAAAAGGAAAGGGAAGAGGGAAGTGAAAGGGAAAAGGAAGGGGAAGAAGGAAAGGATAGGGGAAGGG
>NW_008690399.1:0-4608 GCF_000695815.1 Acanthisitta chloris | reverse complement strand
ATATATATGTGGTGATATTTAATCAGTTTGGACATCATTATAGTTGGGCTACTCTACCAGTTCCTGAATGCTATAGCTTCAACTAAGTATAATTAAGGTTACAACTGTATTTTTAATTTATATTTCAGATGCTGTTTGTCTTAGTGAAACTGAGAACGTATACAGAACCTATCTTTGACGTATGGGGGAGCAGATCACTGCTTGATCCAGATTTTATGAATCAGTCAAAGCAAATTTCTATTTATCTAGAAAGTCTTTAATATTTTTGAAGAGACTACTCCATTTCAGCTAGCTGGTATTGTAAAACTATTTTAGATTGTTATTCAACAGTTATATGCTCTTTGGGAGTTTGAAATAAACTACAGAAGTTATTGCAGTTTCTTCTTTATATTTCCTCTGAATTCTTAACTGCTCTGAGTTTCTTCCTGGTTCTCCCTAGTTGAACTGTAGCTACCAAA
Source organism: Acanthisitta chloris (assembly GCF_000695815.1). NCBI lineage: Eukaryota > Metazoa > Chordata > Aves > Passeriformes > Acanthisittidae > Acanthisitta > Acanthisitta chloris. Next base: position 4,150 of record NW_008690399.1, on the reverse strand, counting down.
ACAATATTGCAATATTCCTTACCTGTTGGATTGAGTCCCAGCATAACTATAATAACTCCATTGGTTTCTGTGCTTTCACTGTACCCGGAATAGGAATTTTTTAGTGAAAGGTTTTATTGCCATTTTTTTTACAAGAGTGTGTCTCATTACAAATTTTGTAATTTCTGCTTTTGCTTACTTATGTGCCTGTCTATATTTTTTATATAGTTTTATCTAGTCTTAATAATTCTTTCCTATGAGTTTCATGATATCTAAGCTCCTGCTGATAGCTACCCAGTCCTCATCCTCACCCTTCTCTCTCCCCACTGGGCTTTGGTACCTTAGACCTTCTTCAGACATTAGTGAATCATCTTTTCATATTATTTTGATTTGAAACTATGGTGCTCAAGAATTTATATGGGTCAAAATAACATGCATGTTTTTGTCACATCTAGCTGCCAGTATGCCTATTCTATACCTTACCTATTCTACCGGTTCCAGTTTAGGTGAAATTATTATCTCCATAATATCAACTGCATTTAATATTATCATTCATGAAATCTTCTCATGCATGTTTTTGAAATTAAATTTTGGCTTTCTTTCAACCATATGTTGAAAGTCACCCTCTTGTCATGTTTTCCCAATAATGTTGTTGTTGTAATGCAATATCTTTCAGAATTGAAGACTAAATTATTTACTTTATCCAATATCTGTCAGTGCATGAAACCAACCTCCAAAGCCTGTAGTACCCCAAAAACATCTGTCCTCCAGCTCAATCAATATGTTGTCATTTATCATTACACATTTCGGGACAATTAGCCAGATTTTCATTAGTGTGGCAATGCATTTTTTTAGCAAATATTGAATTGATTTCTTGCAAGTAATATTTTGTGGGGCACCACATCGAATGTTTAGCAAAATCCAGAAATATGACATTTCCTGTCTTCACTTTGTCACTAATGATTTTACTGTCTCTCTTCACATTATCTTACTCTTCCAAGTTTACATCTAATGCAGCATTTCTTCTGCATGATGGATTATGAGCATGTTTCTTTAATGAAACATTTCAATTTTGAGAACAGGTGGTCAAGCATCTACTCCACTGACACAAGAAAAAAGCTGTCTTGACTAGAAAATAAGTCTGTTGCATGTAAAATACAATACCTGCCATCTCAAATTGAATGGAAAATGTTCTGAGTATGTCACTTTAACAGTGGCTCTATACCCAAATTGCATTGTGTGCATAGCAGTTTTGTTTAGGTTTTTTCCTTATATTGGCAGCTGCTAAATAAAAGTTGTTTCAATTTCATTTTTCTGCTGATTGAGTGGTTAGCTCTAAGTCCAGTTTCTAAACAGCATCTGGCACTTTTCATGCAGCTATAAAATATTTAAAAATAAGGTGAACTACTTCTGGCAAGCCTGTTACTTGAAACCCAAAGGGAATTCCGGAGTCTACAGCAAGCTTTATTATTTCTCTGCCAGTGCAGCAAATCTAGTAATATGAGACTGTCTACTGTGTTAATATCAAGCAGCCACAGAGAAACATCGAGTCACAGAATCCTGCCCTGACTTTGGCCTGACAGGTACTGAGGATTTCCTGATTAAGCAGAATTCTAAGCAATTACAGGGACACCTCATTGTGCTGTCATACTTTTTGTGATGGATTAAAGTATGACAGACTGTATACAGGCTAGAAACTAAACTTCAGAAAAGGTGTTGGCCACTCCAAAAGCTTGAATATAAATTGGTCATTTGTTGGCATACTGCTATTCAAAAGGTAGAAATAGGAATTAATTTAACTTTCATAGCATTAATTTTAATGCTATTAAAAAACCCTCCAAGCCCTTCGTTTACTGTTGGAAAGACAGTTGAGGCATACCCAGTGATGGAGATAATGAAAAGAATATATCAGGAAATACAGAAAAACAAAGCATGAGGTGCTTGTTGCAGTGGTGCTACGTACTTAGAGGGATGAGAGACTGGGGAGAGAAGATTCCCCTCTCAGGCAAAAAGTACCTAGGAAATGTGTCTCTAAAATGCTATATTCAGCATTAGCAGGGCGTTGCCTGCTGAGAAAAGTTCTTAGATGTAACAGCACAGTGAGGAGAAGGTTTGATTTAATAAAATGTTTATTTCTGCTTGCAAAGAGTACAGGCCTGATGCTCAGCTGGAGTAGGCTGTCATGGCTCTGTTGAACTAGAGTTGCCAGCTTCAGGGAGTTATCAATGCTTTCAATGCTTTTGTGCTTTTATAAGACATCTCTGTACATTTTTTGTGCTATTCCAGCTTTTACCTTATGGTCCTTGCAATTTTGCTTGTCTCAGAATAGGTTGCCACGTCCCTTTTATCTCTGATGGGAAAGTGAGGCTACTCCTCACAAAGATGGCAATTCTTAGGGCTTAAATATAGTTATCTGTCTCCTCTGTGATTCTTTCACAGTCCCTGAACTGAGATAACTATGGCACTGGCACAGAAAGGAGGTTGCAGCAATCCATATATGTTAGTGCCTGTGACACTCTCAAGGGAATGAGAGGATTTCAGATTAATCAGATACATAGCTGGCCTGAAGATGAAAGGAAAGGGTCTGGGGACAAGTAGCCTGATATGTATCACCTTCTCTATTGTATCCTCCATGTTATAGCTTTTGAAGGCTTTGGGCATAGGTATTGCCCTTGGAAACTGTTATCTACCACTGTGCTATAGACTTTATCTGTTGGCTGATAGGAATATGGTAAATTAGGTTTTAAGCTTTGCATGTAAAATATAAAGCCCTCAAGATTCAGTTTTGAAGTCAATAGAGAAAAGGAAAAAAAGCAATTTTAAGTCAATAAATTTAAGATTCTTCTTTATTTTCCTAATATGGTCTCAGGTACAATATAAAGGCATTGAAAATGCTGGTTAGGGGCTTAGGGCATGCATTCATTTCTCTCCAGTGTGTTTTCTAATGTCCCCCTTTACAGGAAAAAAAGGCAGCAGTGAAGTCATTATGCCACTTCACTGTAGACAAGGCAAGTGATTCTGAGGTTTATTAACCCCTTGAGTAACCTAATGGCATATGGTATGTCCTGTAAAAATGGACATTTTTTGGAAAAGAAAAAGTTTTGGCTTTCCCATGAGAAACCCTCTTTCACTATCATGCTGGCATGGTAAGGTTCAATAGTACAATCAGTGTAAAAAATGCATCCTCATGGGAACATCACTTGGCAAGTTATTTAGCACAACTTTTTTATAGCTATATATAATGGAAAAGGCAATATTCAGCAGCTATGCCATTCCTTTGTGTATGGGTGCACACATACCAGAGGGGGATGAAAAGAGGCTGCTATCTAGGTAACTATCATATTGCCTATTGAGGTGAGAAAATACAAAGCAGTGTGAGTAATGAGTGAGTACCCAAGCGCATCTGTGTGTGCTATTTATATGAATGCTTTGTTTTGCTGTGTTTATGTTTTGAGGAAAAAACTAAGAAGGAAAAGGGCAGAAGAGAAGGAAAGGCATATGGAAAAGTAAAGTTATGTCATTATAGCTGTAGTTTTAGAAATGCTTGTGATGCAGATACTTGAGTTTACATTCTTACAACCATACACGAGCAAAGACAAAAGGCTACTTTTGCAGACTGTTGTCATAACAAGAAGAGAAAAAGTACTGGAACCAAAATTTACCACAAATCAATAATGCAATTCTGCCAGCCTCCCTGGTACCACTTTCCATGCCTTTACCCATAACAGATGCATGGGCACTTGTACCTTCCTACCCTCTCTTGCCTTCAGATGACATAGATCCTCTGGACCACATTAAAAAAAAATCAACTTCTACTCCTAATAAACATTTCAAGTCCTTAAATGTCATCTTTGGTCCCATCCTAGTGCAATTTATAGCAGCCTGCCTTCTGTTTGAACTGATCATCTGCTCAGAAACAGTTTTAGAAGTGCCTTCCTGTCCAGATTGAAGACGGAAATCCTGCTCCAGTGACCTTTGAGAAGACAGTTTCCTGCACTGAAATAATTTTTTAATGCTAAATAGCATAGCAAAATTAAAAAGCTTTTACCTCTCTTCATCAAAGACAAGATGCAAAGAATGTGTGGAAGATGCTGCGTGTGTGTCTGTATATAAAGCATACTTCAGGGTGCTTTATGAAACTCTTCTAAACATTTATAAATAATCTAAATAT
>NW_008690398.1:0-16309 GCF_000695815.1 Acanthisitta chloris | reverse complement strand
GCTTTTTTTTTTTCCATCTCCGTTGCGACAGTGATAAGGGGTAGGGAACATCTCATACCTGGTGTGAATGCTAATCAGCCAGGAGTTCTCCTTTTTTCCCAAGACAGGGAACTGTTTCCTTCCAAATTTATTAGAACCTCCTCCACTGCCTCTTTGAAAAACCTTCTTTGTCACCCTCTTCCCAAGTCCTGATACTTCTTTAAAAAAAAAAAAATGGCTTCGGAGCTCCTTCTATTCTTGATATTCCCTCTCTTTCTCCCTCTCTCTTTCTCCCTCTCTCTTTCTCCCTCTCTCTTTCTCTCCCCCCCACCCCTCCTCCTTTCTCCTGTCTCTGTCTCTTCTGAGTGGTCTATTGATAAGTCCCTAGAGGCACTGGGTCAGCCTGCCCGTAGGAAACCAGACACAATGCACAAATCTCCGAGTGCCATTCTGCCATCAGCAAGCAGACCACGTTTAGGAGAGAGGAAAAAAAAAACACACACACACACAGTAGAGCAAAAGACAGAGAGAGAGAGAGAGAGAGAGAGAGGGAGAGTGTGAGAAAAAGACTGATTGGAACAGGAGGGAGGGAGGGAGGGAGCGAGAGAGCGAGGGAGAGAGAGCGACACTGCCAGTCAGGTTAATCATCCCTACTTTAATTAGCTGTTCGGCTTAGACATAAAACAATTGAATTTGAATGATCTGTCAGTGGGCTCGGCTGAACCAAAGGGGAAATGCGAATATTACAAAAAAGACTGTTGGTGTATTCAGATAAGCTCGCCGGGAAAATCCTCAAAGGATAACTATTAAAACTTACCACCAAACAAAAAGTACAGATTCAAATGGCATTATACAGGGGCCATCTCCAAAAAAGCTGGAGGATCCCTTCCCTCTCTTTTTTACACATCACAGCAGCTCTTGCCGAAATAAACATCTGCGCCTTCCCACAGTCTTCAAAGACTACCTCTCCTGCGGGGTGGGGAAGGGAGTGCAGGTTTGCCTGCTACTTTGGCTCGCTTAAAGCAAGACCATGCTGCCCTTCAGTTGAATTTTCCTGATGGATCACTGGAATGTTATGATTCTGGAACTACATGAGCTCTGAGAGCACATCCTTGCCATGCATGTCTGCACAAACACAGACAAATTGAGTACCTGCAGGATACAGACAGAGATGCTGTGAAATGCCAGTGCTGGGCATTGGGATAAGACAAGTCCCAGGCACCGGCGAGGTGGAGAAATTATACCCCAAAATAGGTGGCAAAGCAATCTATTCCTTCTACCCTGGGCTGCAAAATGAAGTACAGTTCAAATGGATGAATCCTGGCAATACTCAGCACAGTGGCAGCACTGTGTGGCAGGCGAAGCGGAGATTTATGACACTTCTGCAAAGTCTGCTTCTAAAAAGGTGTGGGGCAGGCAGCCTCTCCCCTTGGGAGGGAAGGCAGCAGGTAACACACTGCTCTGAGAGGGAGCTGTCAGCACGTTTAGCCTCTGGACATCACCTCCCTGCTCTGCCAGAACTTTCCCATATCAGATGCAAGGGACCTGCTTTGGGTTCCAGGACACTGAATGTCCCCTCATCAGGGGCTCTGAAGTCCTCTCCTGAGCAAATAGCAGCAAGGGGGTGTGTACATTTATTGTGTGAAGCAGGTATATACTCTGTTTTAATTACATTCTCTCTATTTCATACAGGCATGCAGCCACAGCAGCAAATACTTAGTTCCTGATCAGCTCCATGAACATCTGCTGTATATAAACTTTTAAATGGGTACGGCTAACCTGCAAGTGCTGCTCAAAAGAATGGAAAGAAAGTAGAGAAGGGACTTACAATGTGGCTGACTGCTGACTATCAAGAAGGAGCACTGGGATTTCCCCCTCCCCACACTTTGCATTTTGGGTACAAATGCTTAAGGAAGGAAGAAACAAAAGACAGACAGAAGCTCTAGCAACTTCTCTATATTAATTTCATCATCTTTTCTACATACATCTCCAGTCAAAGCCAGCACCAGTTTTTATGTGTTTTGCTGTTAATGGAGAGCTGATGAGAGGTGTCAGTATTATTCATTCCTTCTATCACCCTCTGCTACGGGAAAAGGTAGGTTCCTGCACTTCTCCACCATTTAAAATGTCACATGCTGGCTGGCTGTGTCCCATCTGCCTACCAGTCACTGGGGCCCTTTGACTCAGCACAGATTACAGGAAGAACTAACCAGGGTCAACAGGAGAGGGATGCTCTACAGAAGCAGATGGGACACTGGACTTGAGGTCTGTTAAATGCTATTTCTGAGTTCTTTTCCCAGCCTCCCCAAAATATGAATTGCTTATATTTGAAATATTATGAGAGGTGAAAACAAAGAACAGAAAAGGAGATTTCAGGGAAATACAGTGCCATCAAAGGCCTCAACTCCTTTCTGGATGAAGAGACTTTGTAGAGCACAGTGACACAGACAGGCAGTTTTCTCTTCCCTGGGTCAGTACCAAAGTAATAATCCAGCAGAGTGCAAAACAGCTCTGGGCTACATTTCTAATGAAATATGCAGAGGATCTGACCACCTTATGCAGGGGTTCAGTGGAAGAAACAGTGTGCAGTCATGTAATTACAGGCTATGGTAATGGTACGAGGGGCCCTCTGTAAGGTTGCACAGACAACATTAACTGTGGCATTTCCTAACTTTTAAGTGTTTTACATAGTAACATTAACATTACAGTAATGCATTTGCAGTATAATTTCTCAGGGTTTTCTTTACAAGCCAACTTAAAAACCGAAAGCCATTCCATGTTGCTGCTGATGCTGAGGCGGGTTAGCACCTGTGGAGCTGTAATACAGAACTTCACCACTTCAGCCAGCAGCGTCATCGGCAGCACGAGTAAAACGGCGCTTACGAGCTGATCAACCACTGGAAGACTGTGAGGATACTTCATTCAGTGAGCTGACAGTATCTTCCTGCCAACGGAAATGCTGAGAGTCAAGAGCCCGAGGCTGATTTCCAAGGAGCAAAGCAAAGTGCACTGCCCTGGGAAGAGACCCTTTGGTCCCTGGTGCCCCAAACCTGTACATCTTCTGTTGCTGTTGGTTTTGCTCCATCCCTCCCATTCAGTTGGCTCCATGGGATGCTGTTCCTCTTGTTTTCTAGCTTACTTTCTCTCGTGCAATTTCGCCCTCCCCACAATACTCCTCATCACAGTCTGTTCCTCATCCCATTGCCCTAAAATATGCACTCTCTCAAATGTGGCTTCACCTCTGCTGTATCCCAGGCACAGACAGACCCTGAGCAGAGAGGAAAGCAAACTGCTTAGCATGGTAAATTAGGCCACGTGGGTTTCCAGGCTGCCTTAACTAGACCACTCCTTGCAAGACTGTTTAAAACTAACTCGGGTATCATAATTTGCAATCCACAGTGTAGACATATCAAAATGTCCTTGTTCTCATTTCCAGTGCTTGCTGCCATAGCAACCCCTGGTCAAAAGGAAATTTCCATTGATATCAGAAGGAGCAGCATTTCACCCAGGTGAGTTTTTACTATGTGGCACATATTTTATTAGCATGTGTTCCTGATATGGTGATCCCCAAATCTCCTATAGTGCTCAATGCAGAAAGCACTACTGTTTAGTCCTACTCTCAGTTGGTCCCCTTCTACTAGAAGCTACACAAGTCAAAGACCTCCTGCTTTCTACCTGAGTATCATCCAAGAGCCGACCTGGAGTCTAAATAAATGCAAAAGGCCAGGAGGAGCTCCAGAAAATGTCTATCATCTTCCCCTCCTGAGATTTTTATCATAGATTTTAACTTAGATACATGATGATCTCTGTCTTTGCATGGCACCCTCTCGCTTGCTCTTCTTTCATATAAATTATTATGTGTATCAGGGAGATTTAGCCAAAGAAGCAAAAATTGAAAGCTCAGTCTGTCTGATAGGTTGAATAAAGTTTGCTCTTTGCTATGGAAAAGGCAATCAGTGCTGCAACAAGCTTTCAAACTCATGTGTATGATACCTGTTTCATAGGAAGAAAGTGGCCCTACAGAATTGGAAGAGAACTTCATAAGAAGCATACCTGGATTTGTCACTGGCAAATGGAATTACAAAAGGAAAAGCCACCAGAACTGCTCCTCACTTTCTGACTTCTACATGCATCATGTATTGCTAGCCAAAAGCAGGACACTGAAATGGCAGAGTACTTACTCCTTTAATGTATATAAAGTATTCTGCAATGCAACTTGTAGCACTCAGTACAGCTGACAAGAGCTGACATAAATGGAAAATCAACAGATCTGGGTGGCACAGAACGGAATTTGATTCCTTTGCAAAGAAGGAGCTCTGTCTACTTGAAAAAATGGCATTTAACTATGTAATCTCGGGATGAGTTGTATAAATATATTCCTCTAGATTTATTGGCTTGTCTTCATAAACAGCTGTGAGTCTGTGCTTTGTGTTCAGAGATGTAAACCAGCACAGCATGTTGGAGAGGGTGAATATACAGCTATCATTCAGTACACAAGAAATCAGAGAAAGAGACTGAGAAGTCCACCTATTACAGAAATCGACTGCTTGCTCATCTTTAGGGTGAGCATCATTCCTAACTTGCTCCACTATGCTCAGTAGATACCTTTGTATGCTAAAGTGAGAAAGGTACCATGCCTGGCATCTAGTTCATTTCTGTCATATTTTGATTTTCTGGGGCAAAGTGAACAAGCTTATTTTTTATTGCACTGACTACCTGTACCAGCCCTCCTCACCCCTCACCTCCCTGCCACCTTCCCCCACCCCAAACTCTATCAAATGTCCAGGGCTGGTTCCTAAAGCTCCTTTTACTGACACTGTGCAGTTCCCAGTTCCCAAGGCAATTCCTTTCAGAGATTTGCTGACAATAGGGAAATGTAAATGGAAACATCAGAGGTGCTCCATATTTTTACTGTCTTAGACAATCCAAATATAAAGACCTATTTTGTGGGAGACCCTCTCTTTAAAAAAACAAACAAACAAAAAAATTTACTGCAAACTGGTCTATGAGAGACATTTTTGTTCCCTTGTTTTGGCACATTACCACCACAGTAAGATGCTGAAAAGTGAGCCATGCCCTCGTGGGCACCAGTGCAATCCTCTTGTCTTCATTGGAAAAGCAACAGTGCAACCTAGGGGAACTCTATAAAACATCTGGTTGAGAAGACAGAAGATGAGCAAGATTCCTGCCTTTCTTCCTCCTCAGCAGCATTGGGTTAAAAAATAATATTAAAAAAGTGTGTTTTCACAATGAAATAAGGAAATCTGATTTCTGGTTAGAAAGCAGATAAATGAGGAGGTGACTTTTGCAGGTAACATGTTCTCTGTATGTTTCTAGGGATGTTTATTGTAGAGGCCTCAGAAGACCTTTTAAACACTGAAAACATTAACTCTCTAATTCACTCTCTATCCTCTACCACAATCCATACTGCTGTTGCCAGATTGCATCTCTGCTCCAAAATTAAAATCACTTAAACAGCATCGTGTGTTATATTCAGTCTATTCTACTCCGTTCTATTATATTTTATTCTATGATTTTTGAAAGAAGCATAAGCATCTCAGGATGTCAGGAGGTTTAATTTTCTCTCATAGTTTCATGGGAAGACAATTATAATTCTGATTTGGAGAACTTTAAAGCGGACGTCTGCCCCACTTCTGTTCTAAATGCTGACAGGAAACATGCTATATATCCCTCTTGCTAACTTTGGTCCTGTCACATATTCACAAATCTTATTTCCTGCATTTGGAGGTGACAGGTATTGTGCCTCTGCCTCCAGTCTTTCTTATCTAAAGATGTCTTGTTTCTGTAGACTTTTCCATAGCCTCAATGCTGAGTAAAAATTGTAATTATTCTCATATCCCTCATTCTAGACAAAACCTTTGTAAGAACAACAGCATCGCTAGCAGCCTGGGGAGTTGTACATCCTCAGCATGCCAAAACCATGAGATTGCCACCAAAATAACCCCACTGAGGGCTTCTGGTTTCTCTGTCCAACCATTAGTTTTGTCTCAGGGACAGCTGCAAAAGGGTCTCTATCTGCACATACCAGTTTATCTCTTAGACTTGGATATAAATAGAGTGGGAAGCCAAAAACCCAGGGGAGGGTGTAGAGTTCTGACTCTTTTCTGCAGCAGATATGATCATCCATCACGTCCTAGAGCTGGGTGAAGCCATGAGGGAAGAAGACACAGACAGGTTGGATTTCCACCTTCACTCTCTCCACAGACACAGCTGCAGCTTGCACAGTGACTGGAACAAGACTGGCTCAGGAAATGAAGAGTAGCACATCACTCATTTTTCCTGCCTGTTTGCTCCTAATTATCTTGCAATACATTTCACTGGTAGTTTTATCACACAGAAAGACAGAAGGTCCTTCTGGTTTCAGCACATAATGACTACTTTTAAAATGGCTTGCTATTAATTTCTGGGCAAACCTCAGTTTCTTTCTCCCTCCCTCAAGCTCTGTGCCTCTCATTCTAGGGTTCTTGATTTTTTTTGGGGGGGGGAGATAGGATGTCAATTCTCTGATAATGTATCCTAACAAAAGGAAAACGAGGGCCAGCAGAGGTGGCTTTCACTTCCTTTGATGAGATTGTGGCCACACTGATAGAAGTGTCAACAATCTCAATAATTTAATTTTTGCTAATACAGCACCTCTTACAGGCTTGAGCTATGCAACTCCTGTGTAACCCCTCGTACAAATCAACAGAGCCACTTTTATACTTGTCTTCCAATATTTCTCTCCAACCTTAGAGAAACAGAGAATTGCTAGAGGGCAATGAACTCTCATTTTGCCATTGACATTTCTGCAATCCATCTCCCTGAGTTGGGAGACCCTTTCACAGATCTGGAACCTCACCAGCATAAGGAAGAATTAGTATAATTAAGAATTAGATACAGGGTCTCTAAAATGGGAATCATAACAATGACTAACGTCACAAGAGTGTTTTCAGAATTAATTCATGTAAGTAAAGCACTTACAAGATAAAAATGTAGGAGCTGCCACATCAGATTAGACCACTGCTCCATCTAGTTGAACATCCCGTGTGCAACAGACAGCAGCAATGAATGCAGGGTAGCAGAACTGAGGTACCCCCTCTGTGCAGGAACAGAGTTCAGTCTAAGCATAGTCAATGCCAGTCCTTGGTTGCAGCATTATTTTATGACTTACGTGACATATTTAAGCCTGTACAACTCACTGTCACTAAATAAAATGGTGTTGCAATGAAAGGAAAGAACCAGGCTCAGCAAGAGATTGATGCAGTGGCCGTACAGCTGCTCATTCATTCCTGTGCAGGACAGTTTCTGAACAAGAGTTTCTGCTTATCAATGACAGAACCTAAAATTATTCTAAAAATCTCAAGTTTCAGAAACACAGTTACAGAAAAAATGCTCAGCAGGATATAAGTTCTTATAAAACTGGTATATAGAAGGATATACACACACACACATGAACAAGCTGGTTAAAAAAAGTGACCTCATCCTTACTGTCTCTGCTTTGAGCAGGGTGAGGGTTGGACCCAGATGACTAAAGGAGGTCCTTTCTGATTTTTATTATCCCAGGATTCTGTGATTCCACAATTTTCCAAGGCAGAGCTCTGTCACTGAACATGAAACAACTTGCAAACATAATTTTAAGGGAAAATATTATTAGGGAAGTTTCTTGGTTCCAGGATAGAAACTCTGGTTCAAAGCTGGAGAAAAAGGCTGACCCTAGAGCCTAATAAGTAAGGATGTGATGAGGGAGACCTGGAAGAGACCAGGCTCCCACGCCCCCTCGCCCACTGAAGAAGTCCTGGCCCTGGTCTTTTAACAACTCATTTCTTTATGATAAAGTTTCATTAAGTTTCATTCTAATACTCCAAAACTGCAAATATTTTCTCCGTGGGACATTGCTGTTTCCTGGCCAGCTCACCTATATGGCTATGCATTCTGCAAGCACCTGCAGACCTTACCTGACTGCTATCGTGAGTTGTTACAAAGGTAATGGCAATCTGAGATATTTCACTATCTCAGATGGTTTGACACCTAGAATTCTTACAAAGTTTTCACTTTATAAAACAGCCTTATCTGAAAAGTAAATGGATGGATTCAGAAGAGTTTCTCTTCATTTGAGAGTGGGGTTTAAAAATTTGGCTTTACTTTTGTATTAATCATGCAATGTTCGATAGAAACAATCTATACAATGCAAAACCCTTCTGAAAGACAGAGTCACAACATATTTCTGTGTGTCATTCTACTCTATTCCATATTCTACTTCAGGACAGTGTAATGAAAAAAAATTAGAAGATAATCTGTGAGAAAGCAAATCCCTCATAACTGACCGAACCATAAATGAGTCTTACATTACTGGGACTGGATAAAGTATCATCAGTGCCAGATTATTACATAAGAATATGTTAGTAATGTAGCAGCAGTCTAGTCTTTTAAGATGTGAAAGAGCGTTATCTAACCTCTCTGCAAAGTTCAGGAAGAGGAGCCATATGTCCAAATAATCATTTTCTTGCTGGTGTTTAACATGTCAGTTTTTTCAAGGGGCCTATTTCAAGTTTTAAAAAAAAAAAGGCGTGAAATGCTTTTTTTTTTTTTTTTTTTTTGGCAAAAGCAGCTAATTTTCAAGCTTGCAAGAAAACAAGAAAAACAAAATCAAATGTCAAGTAGATTTGCTCTTTGTTGTAATTAATACGCAAGCATTTGGTTGTAGATGGTCCTGAGCCTGAGAACAAGTAGTGTCAGTTGTGGTGCTATTAAAAACGAGTAGTTCTCTGGGATTCAAAGGGCCAAATGTTCAGTGAGTGAAAATCCCAACTCAAATCAATGGCCCTAGGCCAGTGTACATCAGCTAGGGATTTGACCACAAAGGAAGGATAGTGGGAAGCTTGATGGTGGAGGAAATGCCACGTGCTTACAGCATCGGGTCTGAAGTGCAATGAGACAGCAAAGAAAGGTAGGGCAGAATTCTTCAGAGCAGGAGAAGGGCAGTGATCAACTGAAAACTAGGAAATTGCAAAGCCCTACGCTGCAGACTACATGCATGCTCGGTTTCTGGTCAAGGAAGTTACGTGAGATTTCTCTTGAGTCAGAGCAATGTAGTGGATAAAAAGGCCCTGTCTAGCCAGGGGGATTTCCTGAGGCCATCACAGACCAGCTCAACACGCTGTTAAGAGGCTCGTTTTCATGAGAGTTCTTGTTGCATTTGTAACGCTGGCTCCAGGCCCCAAGAGCTTCAAGTGCCACATCACAGTGCTACAAGCCCAGTGCTGAATGCTTGGCACAGGACCAGGCATCTTCCCTTCTTTCTCTCTGTTTCCTCAAGTCAGCAGGTGGGGCTTCAGGGCTCCATCTTGTTTTGGTTAGCAGAGGGAATTTTTTTATCCAAAAAGAAAAAATTGAAGAAAAAATTTCCCACCGAATATTTGCTATTCTCCTTTCCCCCATATTGTGCTACATAGCGATGTTCAGAGACAGAGAAAAAAAAATGCTTTTTATCTTCAGAGTGGCTCAGTATTTTTCCTGCAACAGGATGCTGGAAACACCTCATCACTGAGGGCTACTGGCCAGAGAGATGCTCATCTTCACATCAGGGTGAATCAGTAGTGATTCTGCTGAGGACACCGGGAGTACTCTGGCAGGCAGCTCCTCTCATCAGACATAGGACCAGCCCTAACAAGTCAAGCTCTTCAACGGGACCAACCCTGTGCTGGGTCACAGAATGGGTGTAAATGGATGCAGGGCAAAGAAAACATAAACCTCTACCAACCTGACCCCATGAGATGGTAATAAAAGTGCTAAATCTCAAATTCTGGATGGAGGAATTGGGGAGCAAAGCCAGCACAGCAAAATAATGAGAAGTGTGTGATACCGGTCAGGATAAGAGAGAACCAGGGCAACATTTATTATTTTGTTACTTATTTTCCCACACACTCATGTTTGATGTGTAATTCTCTCCTACCATTTAGGTCACTGCTGGATTTAGCCCTATGGGTTTGAACAATTAATTATTTTCAGCGATAGAACTATTTCATTTTTGAAACTGGTTTGAACAGTAGATTAGTTCTAGATTAAATAATTTAACTACAGATCAGTAGTAGGTGTTTGTTCTATATTAAGTTGGCATATCACTGAGGAGGTATTACTTTTTAACATTTTAATATACTTAATAATTGATAATGCTACATTGTAAACTGGCTGAATAACCATCACCTTGGAACACTACAGCCAATACCTCCAAATTTAATCTTTTCTCCAAAGAACCTTGTTTGGTCTTTTAAATGGTAAACTACATGGAAGAAGGAAGGAATGTAACCAGAAAAGACTATGAAAAGAAAGCTGCTTAACTCTGTGAGCATAAGCTCTCAGGTTGCTTGACCTTAAGCAAATGTTATGCCTCAGTTTCCCCATCTCTATGTAACAACAGTACCTAATTAATTGATTGGTATAAAGACCATGCAGTTATTTATAAGACGCTTTTCAGCAGACAACTTCAGGCAGACATTGCAAATGATTTCTCAGAAAATCTCTTAAATTCAAACAAATCTGTGCTCAGGCATTCTGTCATCCTGTGCCTCAGTTTCCTCTGCAGATAACTGTTGAAAATATGACCTCCTCATTTCACAGAAATCCAGGGAAAGTTAAGTCATACTAAGTTAATTCCTTAGTAATTGTAACTCCTCAGGCAGAAAGTCTTGGAGAATGCAAAAACATTAGATACTATGAATAACTGAGGCAGATGAGGCCCAGAGCTCACATCATAAGAAGTCATGAGATTCATTGTACCAGAACCAAAAGGGTCTGAAAACGTCACTTTTGTGAACAGCAGCATCTGGGAGCAGAGAAGATGTGTTTTGCTCCACTTCCAGGGGAGAGAGAAGGGCTTCAGACTGCTCCCTCCCATGCCACTTCTCATTCACAGTGAGACCTTCAGGCTTCTTCAGCTCTGCTGGAAAAAGGGGCACCACACAGATGCCTGCTTTCTAAAAGGAAATGCAAGAGTGAGAAGAGGCAGATGGAGAAAGTATGAAGGAAGGGCATATTTTCAGAGGAGGGAAAACCAACAAGCTTTCAGAAGTGACAAAACGAATTTCCAGGAAAGGAGAATACTGGAGATATGCAAACTAAATGGGCTGCTTAAATGTCATATTTAAGTTTGACTGATCATACTAACCGTCAGGAATGATAATTTTGGGTTACAGAAGTGTGCAGCTGACCAGCTGCACTAAATATGGCCTTCACCTTCTTGCAGTGCTTAGATGGGGACAGACTGAAATCAGGGCACTGGAGGTAACTTCTGATACACAGTAGAGAAAGTTGTCCTACCACTTTTTATTGTTATGAGGTCTGAAATGCTGCAGACAGAGGACTCAGCATTCAAGAAGACACAGTGTACACTGTGGGAATAAACTGCAAGCACAGTTAAAGGTTAGCAAGTCTTTTTCCCTCCAGCTGCCATTGATATGAATGAAGCCCATTCTTGCACTGGCAAAGGAAAGAAAAGATGCTTTAATGTCACTGTCCCTTCTCTAAATTCTCAGATTTGATGACTAACAGGCTACAATATTTCACTAGGAAAAAGGCCTGGTTTCTACTTAAAAGCCCAAGAAGTATACAAGAGAAAGCAATTTTCAAGGTCAGAGGGTTGTTTTGACATTTAAGAAATACTAAAACAGATTTTGGCTTTTAAATTTGTAAACCAGAACTACTTCCTGACCTGAGAGATAATCTGCCAAATTTCTATCTGACCACAGGCTCTTCAGGGTAAGCTAGAATTATCAGATATATCATGTTGTATAGGTGCACATCTCTGTGATTTTAAAATGAAACATTGATCAACCTTGAAAGAACATGGTTTTTGAGACCCTTAATACAAGTAACATTCACCCCTTCTCACGGTATCCGGAGGCAATCCTCTCTTTAATAACTGCTTTGGTACAATATTTTGCTTACTACTGGAGAACTCAATTGCTTAATATACTAATTTTAAAAGAAAAGGAAATAGAAACAGTTCAGCACACAGAAACCAAATAACTCCTTTTATTTTACACCAAGACTTTGATCCTCCCACCAATCCTGTTGCAATACAAACCAATTTCATTTAATGCTACATCTGACAAGCCAGACTTCTGTGAGATTGCAAAACTCTGCTAAATCCCTGGGCAAACTGTAAATGGGCTGAGGAAAAGGTTCACAAATAGCACATACCTGCAGGTGGACCACATGTACACAGGTAGCACAACCTTGCTGTGCAAGCTCAGCAAAACTTTGTGCATATGTAGTATCAAAGGGTCACATTGTTGTTAAAGACATGCAAGAGATTGCATTGCTTCTCCTTGCAGCCTCTTTCTCTCACAACCCATCCTGTCTACTTCCATGGCTCCATTTGTGCAAAGTGGGCTGTAAAATAGTTGTGTTATTTAAAACGGGGAGGCTGGACTTTGTGCCTTGCCTCTCAGGCCTAAACAGCCAAACCAATTCTGCTGTTTCAATTCGGTGAGAAAAATTAAACTTTTAATTGTTTTCTCGCCACACCATTTTTCAGTGACAAATTCTGAAAACTTTCAGCAAAACCCAGCAACAGTTTCAGATGCAGTCCTGCAAAGGCAGCTATGCCGAAGAACAAAAGCCTTCTGTAGTGGAGTGGGAGCAAAGAGAATGCTGCAAAGTTTCTGCTGCTTCCTAAATGCATCCCATATGCACCTGTGCTATTTAAATTATAGCAATTCTTGTATAGACTTTAATGGGAAATACTTTCTAAGACTGTTTACTAGATTTGTTTCTCCTGCTTCAATCAGAGTTGAAATGTAATTGTATTTAACCTTCTGTGTGTTGGAGTATTTTTGGAAGTTCTATTCATAAATAGTTAGCAGAAAAGCAGAGAATTTGCCAGCCCACAATTCTCTTCAACTGCCCTGGGCCTCAGAGAATGTTACTCTTCCTCCAGGAAAGGATTTATCTTCAACAGACTACCCAACTCACTGACTTCTGCCTCTTAGTAATCATTCTCCTCTTTTCTCCATCCAGTCACCTCGACATATCATCCTCTAGTCGACAAATATTTAAAAAACACATAATCTACAAGTTGACTCAAGAAAGCAAGAACTGATGAGTTCTGATAACAAGATCCATGAACCTGACACTTTCTGGTGCATAGGATATACACACACAACAAGAGTGATGTGTAACAACATTGCAAAGCATTTGAATTTTTTAGATAATGAGAATGGCAAAACACTTAAATGCAATAATGGAGAAGTTTTGGATCAGATAATTATTTGTGGAAGTGATACTCTAGCAAATTGAGAAGAGTGTAATTTCCTTCTAATGACCAGTTAAAGGCTGGCTTAGGCTGTGATTCTGGTTTTGGCTGGGATACAAGGACAGCTTCTTGTGAGAACCATTGCAACACTAGACACCTCAAAGGGGAAATGATAAAGGGAAAACAAATCTGAGGCCCTTCGTGAGCAAGATGGTCAATATATTGGGCACACAGCCAAAACTTTTGAAAAGCTGAGAAAGGACTGATGACACCTTGCTTTAGCCAAGGGGATTTGTAGATTTAGGTGCTCCTAGTTGTAAAATTCAAATTTTTTCTTCATGTGAATCCACAGTTTAGGTACACAAATTAAATCTAACCAAATCTGGGTCTACTGCAAATGTGCCTGCAGAGATGGCAATGTCTCATGATTACCATTTCCTGAAGAGCTCAGATCAAATATGTTTAGAAAATGAAATTATATTTATGTCCCACTGAAAATATCAGCACCAAATTCTTAACCTGGGGTTGCTGCTGGAAATCTGCCTAACGCACAAGGCAGCACTGAATCTTGCTCTCCCTCCCAGAATTGGTGGTTCTGCTGAGTTAAAAAGAGTGAAAGCCATAAAAGCCTGTTTAATTGGGAAAGTAAGACAATGGCACTCTGAACATTGACAAGGAGTGGGCTTGTCAGGTAGAAAAGCATCTCTACAAAACCTCATAATATCTGAACTTCAAGAAGAATAGTATTCCGGTAAGCTGGGGCATGGTTGCCACTGACATAGAGAAAAAAAAGTGAGTTGCAACAACAGGAGGTCAAGTGATCACTGGAGGGAGTTTTATAGCTAGGGTTAAAGTGAAAAATTCATGTTCTTGGTGTGTTAGCAAACCACAAGCTCATACTGCTTTTACAAACAGATTTCCCTTCATCATACTGTACTTTTCTTCTTGCTGACTGTTCAGTGTGACCATCCAAAAACACTCCTATTCGTGTTATTTTTCACACACACCACCCTGAAAAAAAATCCAGTATGAAAGAAGAGCAGTTTCCTCCAATACAACTCAACATCCAAACTAAGCAGCAGTAAAATCATATTTATTTAGTGGCTGAGTTTTCAAACAGTAAAATGATTGTTACTGAGTTATAGACTGGACCATACACTAAGAAAGACTCCAGAATAGGTCTCTGGTGGCAGCTCAATCACCTCGACAGTCCTCGGGAGCACTGGGGGAGAAGGAGGAGTGTATGCATGCTGGGGGCGATATTTGAATATAGTCAAGCTTCATGATCAGAGTAGGCAGAATTTGGCAGACTTTGCCTTTGGGAATGAAGTGGGGAGACAGAAAGAAGGGAGCTGGATACCTGAGCCCAGGGCATGTGTGTGTGTGAGGCTCTCTGCCTGCAGGCTGGGTGTGCCTGAAATGGGAGTCGCAGAGAGATAAGCCAGGAGTTCCCCAATGCTGATCACGCTCCCATACTGCCAAGCTGGGTGATCCAAAGGCATGGGTGCCAAATGTGGTCATCTTCTCTTTCTGTGTCAACTCTGGCAAGCCTTCTACCTTCCTGTGTGTCTTTGTTTTCTTGTTTGAATACGTGATATTCCAAAGAAATATAAATATTAATATTTGATTAACTCACAGCTACAAAGCTTAGTTCCTTAAAGTCTAGTACAGATCTTTGAAATCCTTGAAAAACTATATAAATATGAATCCTTTTATTTTTATAGCATTACGTTAACGACTGTACAGTGGAAGTTGATGAATTAAATAATCTCTGTCTATATTTGCTTATACCTTTGTGAAACTGTTACCTTTTCAGCAGCTATTTCTCATGCCTTGTCTCAATCCAGAAATGTCATTTTTGGTAAAGTTTTGCAAAAACCCTTTCAGCTGCTTTTGAGTCATCCAAGTATGTAAAAAACAGTTTCCAGCTGTTAAGTTTTCCATAAGCCTTTTTTTCTCAAACATGCTTGTATAATTATAACACAGCTTTGTTTTAAAACATCGAACTTGACACGTACATAGTCCTGAAAGAGAACTAGCAGCACTGACATGTTAGAAACCATTTGGTTTTGAAATAACAAGGTTTTTACCATATTAAAATATATTTATTTTCTTAAATATTCTCCCAGACACTGAGCTACACTTTTCTAACTGTAGACAGTCAATTGTGAAAACGGCCAGTAAAAAAAAAAGACAAAAGAAGACACTATTTTTGCAATCTGTGACTGAGTTGCAGCAGGGAGGACTTGGGGACACTGTTTACACCGGGAGCAGGCTCAGACCTATCAGTCTCAGACCTGCATATGGTGCACTCTGGATTCACACATGCACTCTGGAGGAGCATGGCTAAAGCTCTAAACTGGTGTTTTCACAAGACCCAGCTTGGCTTCATGCACTCCACAGAGACTGGTAATAGCTGGAGCCCTGACTCTTCAGTCTTTTTCTGCTGGTGAGTGGGTCAAGGCTGCTCTCTCCAAGCCCAATACAGTCACCTTGAGTTTTAACAGCTGGCAAACTAAGAGCTGGCAATAAGGTCAGAAAACACAAAGGTGGCACAGTCTGCTTTCAAGAATATGCTTCAACTACTAGTACAAACCTATGATTACATACTTGCTAAAAAACGTGGAACTGGCACTTTAGGTGGGACAAGGACAACCATATCCTTTCATCTTGCCCACAACACCTGGCGCTCTGCTGTGATGGCCATAGCTTTCCATAAAGATTCTGAATTCAATTTGTTGTTACATACTTCTACCGTTTTAACTATTGCATATTTGTATTTTGGTACAGATCAGCATCAAATCAGACTGGAGATGATTCCTCACTTATCTTCTGCCTAGATAGAAATGCACTGACAAAGAGCCTGGGTGGTCACAGGCTCTTCAGGAGGGATAGGCAGGGAAGGTGAGGTGGAGGGTGGAACTCCATGTAGCTGAGAGGCTGGAATGTATGGTGACTGCAGTTGGCAATGGAACAGTTGAGAGACTCTGGGTAGGATCAAGGGACAAAAATAACACTGATACCATCATGGGAGTCTACTACAGATCATCCAACCAAGATGATGAGGCTGATGAATTA
>NW_008690397.1:6382-6585 GCF_000695815.1 Acanthisitta chloris | reverse complement strand
TAAATAATAAATAAAATAAAATATATAAAATATTTAAATAAAAGTAGAACAAATAAAGTATTATATGTAACATATTTCTATATCATAAGATATTTTACTCTATTTCTTTAGAAATTATTCTCTATTAGGGAGCTTTGGATGGATTTTATGCTGACATAACTCTCCTAAGACAGTGGGTATGGCCATTCATAAAATGACAGGAT
>NW_008690397.1:4937-6348 GCF_000695815.1 Acanthisitta chloris | reverse complement strand
TGAAATCATAGAATCATAGACTTATAGGGGTTGGAATGGACCTTACAGATCCTCCAGCCCCAACCCCCTGATCTTGGAGATCTTTTCCAACCCAGTTGAAAATACTGATGGAAATTCCTCTGACAGGGGCAAAAATGGACACTAAAATGGCAGCAACAAACCCAATATAAATTGATTTGTTTGGAAGGATTTCCAAACCCTGTTCAGTTTGTGGGGTTCTTTTTTGGTTTGTTTGGGTATTTTTTTTTGTTTGGGTTTTTTTTTTCTTTTTTTCTTTTTTTTTTTTCCCTCTCTCTATTGACCAGAAATCTCTGACAGAGAATAATGTAAACTTTTTTTTTTTTAAATCTAAGAAATACTTGATTTTAGCTTCTTGTCTTCAATAGACAGCAAACAAATACATATTCCAGGTAGGCAGGCAGGACTTTGCCATTTTGATTTCCCACTGGGGAATGGAATTTTGAGGGCAAAACTATAATATTTTCCAGGACAAATTTGGAGTTTGCAAAGAGCCATTTTCTGTCAGAGAATTATCCTGAGGGAAAATTGCCCTGCAGACCTATTCAGTGAGTGTGGTGACACTGAACAAGCAGTTTCAGTCTTTCAGGTAGATTTGTTGTAACTGGTTTTGCCATTACAGTGGCCAAGTGTCTTCTCCATCGTGTCCAGCTAAACCTGAGAATCAAAGGGCTTAGTAACAAAAATTCATTCCCTGATATAAGAGGAAATGTGGATGGATAAGAATAAAAAAGGTGGTGGATGTCCCATCCCCGGGAGTGTCCCAGGCCAGGTCGGATGGGGCTTGGAGCAACTTTTTGTGTGCCTGCCTGGGGTGGGGGGTGTAACGATATGAGTTTTAAGGTCCTTCCAATCCAAACCATTCCATGATTCTATCGCTCTATGACATTTGGCTCTGACGTGAAGGCCACTAGACTTCAAATTCTACAAAGAAGTGGTTCATTCAAAGCTAGGATGAACCCACAGTCAAAAATGTGCTAAGAACCTCTGGTTGCTATGGCTGTGTAACCCAGGGCCTGACATCACTCCTCTCAAAGCTCTTCATAACTAAGTAAATGTTATCAGGATCTTCCCACTTGAAGGCTGAGGAACCTGACCCAGAGTGCTGGGGCCAAACTGCAGTGGTTCAGTGACAGCATCACAAAGAGAAGCCACAAGTCCTGCCCTCTGCCCTCCCCTCTAACCACACACCCTGCAAGGACTGAGCTGCTATCCCAGGGCAGCTTCCCTATGGGAATGATGCCTGGGTAGGCCCAGCCTTTGGCAGCAGCCTGTGATTGTTCCTGGAGCCTGGCACACAGGGCTAAGCAGTATGAGAAGCATTTGTTCCCCCTCCACCCTGTACGTGGCAGACAGTCTGTGAGGACACTGAGATTAACTTTTGCACCTGAAT
>NW_008690397.1:0-4889 GCF_000695815.1 Acanthisitta chloris | reverse complement strand
CTTTTGCTGTCCTCATTTTAATCTACAAACCAGTAATGGGTCTGCAGGCATCCTGCCAGGGTACAGCCTGCATTCACCTGGCAAGGGCTGGGATCCTTCTCCTGGCTCCAATTAAAACCCAAGTCCAAAAGGAGGAGCCAGGAGGTCATTTTTGAGCCAAGGCATCCGCCCAGGGTGTCCAGACTTTATAGGAATTAAATTTGTGGCAACTCAAGCCTTCCATCACTCTCCTGCTCTTTCTCTTGCTCAGGAAGATATCAGAGTAAAATGTTTTGATATCAGAGTAAAAATGTTTTTAAAGGTGTTTTTTTTCTTTTTTTTTTTTTTTTTGTTTGGTGGTGGTTTTTTATAGGTGTTTTTTGGTTTTTTCTTAATAAGAAATAGGGAAATTGTTTGGGAAACACACTGAGGCCAAGTGCATTTTAAGGCATTAACAACTTTTACTTTTGGTCTAACAACTAAGTGGGAAGTGTTAAGAAGCACTTCAGAACAGTCTCTGGAGCTCTCAAACAAAGCAGGAAGCCATCCATCAGTTCATGCCTAATTGTCATTCTCCCAGTAAACTAATCATATTTTAATTGTCCACTTTGCAGGTCTCCTTTCATTCCAATGGACTAATGTAACCTGGACAAAGCCAGAGGGGAAGTTGTGGCTGCTGCATCCCTGGGAGTGTCCCAGGCCAGGCTGGATGGGTTTGGAGCCACCTGGGCTGGTGGGAGGTGTCCCTGCCCATGACAAGGGGTGGACTAGATGATCTTCAAGGTCCCTTCCAACCCAAACCATTCCATGACTCTACAATGCCTCTGGATTAATAGTGAAGGACTAATGTCACCCATCTCCTGAAACTCCCTTCATGGCTTTGTGCATCTCCCACACTCACCATGTAGGGATGAGGGGAGGCAGGAAGATGTGAGGGGAGACTAGAAGTGACTCACTGCATGTCCAGACTGCCAGATTTGAGCACAGAAGGTGTCAGACATCACCTAATAGTGGAAATTAGGAAACCCAGATAAGATAAGTGCAAAGGGACTTGGTAACTGTGAAAGTCGCAGCAGTCTAGAAGTCACAAAACAAGATGAAATAAGGACCCCAAATGAAACAAAACCAACTTGACAATGTTAAGTAAAACAGCAAAACAAGACAGAGCTACTGGGTGATGCCCTGGAAATTCTGCAATGCTGTTAATTCTGCTCATGGAACCTTTCCCAGTTCCTTTCCATACTGGCCTGGAGAGATAGTTTCTTATCTAGTTTATCAGTTTTTAAAGGAATGACAGAACAAGTGAAAAAATGTGGGCTATTTTGAGCATCCCCAAGGCAGAGCTGTCAGTCTGCAGAGCAGAACGTGGGACCACAGGGGAGATGCCTGTTGATGTCATGAAGAAAACATGTCCCTGTAGGAAGCCAAACCCAAGCTCCTGACCACTTGTGGGCATGGAAGATCCCAGGGCACATTTTGCAAGAGTATGGGTGTTAACCCTGGTACACTGTCCAAATCCCATCTGGGCTATTTATATTCCCCCTCCCTCCAATACTGCTTGGCATTTCAGCTGGAAAAGTTAATTCTGTTGCTCTGTCTGGAACTGTGCAGCCGTGCAAGTCCAGCAGCAGCATGTGGAATGGCACTGGAACAGTGTCCTCAGGGCTGGGAAATCCTGGGAAGACAGTTTTCTTGATTGTGTTGCATCAGCACTTTAACACCCACAGATTGAAAAAAAAAGAAACTTTACAAAGAATAAATTAAGAAGTTATTTCAATTCTCATCTGTTTTCAGGACGCACAAATGCAATAACTATGTTTAATTGTGGCTCTCGAGCTTCAGTCATGGTTTTGTCCCCATAATGCTCAAAATTAGGTATCTCCAATAGACACCTGAGGTTCTGGGTGGTTCCAGCTCTGCCTTCCCATCTTCCTCTCTTACAGGTGTTGCCCACCTGGTTTTTCTGAGCAGGAACTGAGCACAAGCAATACAGTGGACATCTCTTAATTAATTTCCTTTCTCATTAATCTGTGATTTATTCGGAACAGAACCAACAATCTGGTTGGTTGCAACAACCTTCCAGAGTGTTTTGACAGAGAATGTGAACATTTTTCAACATTAAAGGTTAACTCCAGTGTCCACCCATGTTCCTTGTTCCAAGTAGCTTTACTGACAAAATATCCAGTGGGAATGTGGGGGTAGAAGGGCAGGCAGATCCTGGGAAGCAGGGATTGCCAGCTTCTAGGATTTCCCACTAGTTTTAGCACAGAAAACTAAATCCTCAGCACTGTGCTTTTTGCCATCATTAAATCTAAGTTTTCCAATGGTGCAGAATTTAATACGTCATCCCCAGAATCAGAATCATGGGGGAAATTGTATTTTCTTTACCTTCCAGATACAATAAATAGATAAAAGAGCTAAAAATTGAAGTTATTCAAGCAACCAAAGGGTACAGTTTGATAGAGCCAAGACAATATACTCTGAGACTCAGATCTGGAAAAGAGATATCAGGAGAAATGTGTATCAGCCAAAGTTAATATCTGCACAAAAATGGTGAGTCATATAAACTGGGATTTCCTCTTCTGGCCACTCATGGCATATCAACTGAGTCTCAATCACATTTGATGCCGTAACCTTCATCTGAGAAAGAAAAATGTTCAGCTCAGGTAAGAAAGGCTTTATTTTGGGCCTGATTTCTTCTTCCTCTGTATCCAACTTCTGAAATGTGTAAGGAATAATCTTGTCACCCAGGATTCCATCACATGCTACTTGCTCAAATCTTCTCCTGGTGTACCCACTGCCTTCCTGGTCCTGTTATCCTCCAGGAAAGTAGTATAGAACCAATATACTGGTTCCACCATTAATGGCACTGGAAGATCTGGTTTAGGGGTTACAGCAGTGACAGGTTAATGGTTGGATTTGATGATCCTAGAGGTCTCCTCCAACCCTGATGATTCCATGATTTAAGAACAGGTCAGGCAAACATCCAAGTCCAGGTGTAGTATGGGAAGTGCAGCTACACCATGTATTTAGCATTCTTCTGGCTTCAAATCTCTGTAATTTCATTATCATCGACTCTTTTATTCAGACACCAGTTCACCAGAAGTTACTGAGCTTCCCCTGTTCCTCCTGCACTTCGCAGGATGCTCCAAAACAAAAAGGGCTTTTTATCCAGCCACATTCATAGGAGCGAATGACAAATAAACAATTAACATTCAAAGAAAATCACTGCAGAAAGTGAAGAACGTGTTTCAAACATAAACACACCAGCTCTGCTTCACCAGGGATGTTGGTGAGGCAGCTGGATGAAACCAAAATAAGCTGAATCACTCTATTTTCCTCCCGATAGCCTGGCAGACACACTCCTGGGGCTGAGCTGGTTTTCCTCTGAGAGGAAGCCAGGCCTTCATGGGAAAGTGCTGGGCATGGATCACTCCTGCCTGCCACCACCTCCGAGTCACTGGGCAGATCCCACGCCAAGCAGTAGTACTGAGAGCTCCAGAAACAACATGCAGGAGTAAGACGGGAGGAAGGACCACATGGCAACACCCTACAGGGCTGGAAAATGTGATGGGTGAGAAGGGGATGAGCAAGGAGCAGGGAAGGGAACAGGTAATGGCATCAGGGATGTTTAGACTCTGCATGTCTAGGTTGGGAGAAGGTGGAATGTCAGAACTGGGTTTTTCAGGGGATTCCTCAGTACTTTACCTGAGGGTGGGAGGAGGTGACAGGGATAGAGCAACGCCTGACACTTTGGTCAGGATAATCAATAAGAAATTAGCTTCAGTGAGCAGAAATGCAAATCATAGACTCATAGAACCATCTAAGGTTGGAGGAGACCTCTAAGATCATCAAGTCCAATCCTTAATCTGCCACTCTGCTGTAACCCCTAAACAATATCCTGCAGAGTCAGATCCAGATGCTTCTTAAACCTTTCCAGGGATGGTGACTCCATCACCTCCCTGAGCAATATTCCAGTGCCTGAACATCCTAACAGTGAAGAAATTTTTCCCAATATCTAATCTGAATCTCCCCTGTCTCAGTTTATGACCATTCCCTCTAGTGCTCTCAATGCAAATGTGATGTTTCAGGGGTGACTTCTGAAATTCAGGGTCTAAACATAAGCATGAACATAAAATAAAAGACTAACAGCCTGCTGTGAGCACTGAAGAAGAAACTTTTCTGTCTGAGTGTGACTGCACACTACCTGCTCATTAATACAGTAGATTCTCCCGAGTAGGCACTATTTTCCAGCAGTATGGAGTATTTTAGTGCTCAGTTTGCTGCTCTTGGCACTGTATAAACACTGGGTCACATGTAAAAAAAAAAAAAGCATATTATGCCTTTAATCACGTCGATATGGAAAGAGCAGGATTTATTAAAAGCACCTAGATAAGTTCCAGGCCTTCCTCCCATTAGCTTCCAGTGGTGACTCACAACTTGGTTTTATGAACTGTCTGGAAAAATCCCTTTGGGATTTAACTACATCTTGAAGCACATTTTATAACTGTGACCTGCTGTTCCTTAGAACAACGAGGTGATTCCTCTGGGGATGTTAGGAATGACAGTAATGCACCTAATAATCCAGGGATACCCTTTGCCTCTGGCACACTCAGTGCCAGTCACCAACCATCCAATTCTTATTCGAATATCTATTCATTTCTGAGGCTTTTTTTCTTTTTTGTTTACATTCTTGTAAAAACCCACTGGGCTCTTACTATTTCATTAGCTGTCTAGACTGTGCAGCAGGTAAATACAGGAGGGTTTTAAAATGGGAATGAACACACAGGAGGGAAAAAAATAAAGAGAGGAAAAGAGCTTCATTGCTGCCTCTGAGCCTCTGAAGCATTTGGTTATGCATTTAGCACCATGACATGGGTTTGGTGCATAAAAACATGTAAAAGCTCCAC
>NW_008690396.1:0-516 GCF_000695815.1 Acanthisitta chloris | reverse complement strand
ACCCTGGCATCGCCCCTCGCCGGAGAGGCAACAGGTGGGGCTGGGCAGAGGTCAGAGAGGCCCCAACAGCTCCGTATCCAGCAGGCAGAGCAGGGCACGTCAGGGCAGCAGCCCCAGACCCTGGCTTTGGGCATGAAGGGTGCTCAGAGGATGGGTGTGTGGGGTGCTGGGTGTATGGGTGATGTATGAGGTGCTGTGTGTGCAGGGTGTGGGGTGCAGTGGGTGCTCGGTGTGCAGGGTGCACTGGGTGCTCTCGGTGTGGAGGGTGCACTGGGTGCTGTGTGTGTGTGTGGTGTGTGTGCACTGGGTGCTGTGTGTGTGTGTGGTGTGTGTGCACTGGGTGCTGTTTGTGTGGGATGAGTGCACTGGGTGCTGTTTGTGTGGGGTGCATTGGGTGCTCTGGGTGGTGTGAGTGCAATGGGTGTGTGGGATGAGTGCACTGGGTGCTGGGTGCATGCAATGTGGCGTGCACTGGGTGCTGGATGCACTGGGTGCTGGGTGCATGGGGTGCTGGGG
>NW_008690395.1:0-527 GCF_000695815.1 Acanthisitta chloris | reverse complement strand
GAAGGGAAGGGAAGGGAAGGGAAGGGCTAATGTGAAACATCAGGCACAATTCCTGGAGCTGATGGATTAGGCCTGACTACCCAGCAGGTTGGATTGGATCATGGAAATACCTGCTGAAAGTCACATGATCACATCTAATTTGGCAATAATAATTAAAAAACATATAAATTAAAGAAAGAGACCCAAAAATTCTTGAGTTTAGCTTTAGTTTGAGATAGTAATGGCAGCTGTGTGGGATGCAAATAGAAATTCTCATGTGTGAATACAAAACCTCTGAAACCCATGTTTGCTGATTTTTAAAGCAGTGCCTGATCTTAATGTATGGTATCGATTGGTTTGTTTGGCATTAACAACTACTTGTGGCTTGCTTTCCTATAACGCTGGTTTATTTTTAATAAAATCTTGCATTCACATCATCTCAGCCAAGAATTCTCCTGGGGTGGAGTCAAGGGCAAGGAAGGAAAGCTCTGTGAAATTCATTTCAAATATTCTCCCTCCCTTGTTGAGGTTTTTTTGGGATGGTTTTG
>NW_008690394.1:0-341 GCF_000695815.1 Acanthisitta chloris | reverse complement strand
GCGGGGACATTACTGGCAGGTCCATGGTGATCACTCTGGGACACTGCCCGGGGGTGTCCAGTGCACATGGGAATTATTCAGTCTCTACCCTGCTGCTCCTTCAAGCCCCTCCCAGGCACCTTGCAGAGCATGAGCAATGATGTTTGCTCACACCCTGCCCATAGCCACCCTGGAGCTCTTACTGGGGTTTTCTCTGCTTTTCTCTGGAGCTCTTACCAGGTGTTCTCTGGTTCTGCGCTGGAGAGATGCTTGACAAGAAGCCTCGAGCCTAGAGACACTGCCCTGAGGACATCAGTTCTGCCCCAGAGGTGCTCATTGCCTGTCCCTGCTGCAGCCACCGC
>NW_008690393.1:15395-15957 GCF_000695815.1 Acanthisitta chloris | reverse complement strand
CCCAGGGACAGACCCCCAGGGACAGACCCCAGCCTCACCTTCCCCACAGCAGCACCTGCCAGGTCAGGGCTGAGCATCTCTTGTCTTTTGGGGAGCAGGAGCAGCACAGAGGGGATGTGACAGAGCTCCAAGAAGGAGTGAATATTCCAGCTCTCAGATACAAAGAAGAATCATAACGTCGTTTATCATCTTTAAAGATACGCAGAGTGGCGAGAGAATGAATTCTTCTTCATAACCCAGTTCCCAGGATATTTTTACTGTGCATCATAAATTATAATACCTTTTTATTTTTGCTTTATGGCCTGTCCCCCGCCAATTCTGGTGATCTACATCCTCATCCCCCCCAGTGCTTCAGGAACAATCCCTGCCTGTCTCTTTCCTCCTCCCATCAGTTCCCCAATCTTCCTCCTTCCACCACCATCTCCTTCTCTCTGTCCACCCACACACCCTCGGAGGAGATGCCACCCCCAGGACAGACCTTCACACCCCCCCAGGGGTTCACCCCTGTGGTGGTATCGGGAGCCCAGGGAGGTCTCAGTGCCCAGCTCAGCATCACCTGGTA
>NW_008690393.1:14439-15383 GCF_000695815.1 Acanthisitta chloris | reverse complement strand
GCATCCTCCATCCTCACTGCCAGCCTGGCCAGGATGTGCTCAGGGGGTTCCTCAGCTCCTTTCCTTGCAGAACTCCCTCCCTCTAAGGAAAGGTGTTTGCCAACCATGCTGGGTGGGGAACCCCTGCGAGAGGAGGGGGATGGCAGAACAGGCTCCTTTAGTGGCCTCAGCATCCCCCGAGGTCACACTCAGCCCTGTCCCCCGTGGGAATCCGGCCCTGCAGACAGGGAGGAGAGGTGAGTGTTTATCCCTGAGAAATATGGAGATTTGCCGCGATGAGGCTGGCTAAGAACATTACATTCGCCACGCTAAGCTGGAGAGCCTCGGGGCTTTATGCAGGGCTCAGAGGCTTTGGGCATGTCGGGATTTACAGGCAAGGAGAGGAAAACAGACAGCTCCGGGTGGAGCCAGCAGGGCTGATGGTGTGGACAGGACTGTCTCCCCGTGCTGTCAGGTGTTTACAGGCAGTCACTGCGTTCCATAGGCCACGATGGGATTTCTAGGACCAACACAAACCCCCAGCCAGTCATTCCCATGTTCCACCCTTTTCCAGAGCCTGGGCTCAGCACCTGGCCACGGGACATCTCTCCTGCACAGACCGGGGTGGGTGCACCCTCCAAGCCCCCAGCCCAGCCCAGGGGGGAGTGGGAGCTGCAGGACGTGTGCTCTGGGTGGTGGAACTGGAGCTGTGCTTGGCTCCTGTCCGTGCTCACCACACCTGGGACAAACGGGTGCAGGTTAAGGGCCAGGAAAGCGATTGCTAACAACACACCCAGGGCTTGTTCCTGCCCGTTTTATTGGAGCCCGAGCGATCACTCGCGGGCAGTGAAAAGGCAGGCGGGGGGTGATTGCCGGGGATGCTCGGGAGGGACCAGCGGCTCATTAACGAGCAGCTCTCGCTGGGAGGCTCCAGGGGCTGCGGCACAGGGCGAGGGAGGAGGCTG
>NW_008690393.1:12918-14359 GCF_000695815.1 Acanthisitta chloris | reverse complement strand
GGTGGAAGGGGCTCAGGGGTGTCTGCCAGGGGGTTCTGGTGCAGCGATGGGTCAGCTCAGCCTCGCTCGGCCCTGGTGCGTCAGTGTCCCTGTGCGCAGGGTCGGGGCTGCTCGAGGCACAGCCAGGTCTGCGGGCCCAGCCAGGGATGGGATGGAGAGGTGAGGGCAGAAAACAGCTCTGTGCAAGCAGGAGGAGATGCAGGGTGGGCTGTGGTGCCTGAGGACGTGGCCACACAGGGTGGCCGCCAGGCGAGCAGGCTGGGCAAGGGGCTGGGAACGGGGCAGCAGTGACAAATGAGTGTAATTCCTCGGCAGACACCGATGGGAGGGGGTGATTAATGGGACAAGCACCTCGTCGTGGCCTCAGGAGCTCAGGGAGCTGTTTTGGCAGAGGATAGAGCAGCAGGCACTGGAGGATGGAGGCGGCAAGCTGGGAACTGAGACCAGACAGGAGGTGACAACCATGCACAGAGTCCATCTCCCTCCTGCCCACACTGTCCCTCTGACCACCTCCCAGGTCTGAGTCTTCCCCAGACGTTCGTGGGAAGGATTGAAACCCTTCCATCATTTCTCCTGTCCTTCTCTCCCTCTCATCCCATCAAACACAGACACTGGCACGTCTGGGGCTGGTGCTCCAAGGACCTTCCCTCCCCGCACACAGCTCCTTACCTGGGCTGACACACAACCACGTGCTATCCTCCGGCCCCATCCTGCTCTGCCTCTCCCTGCAAGATCAGTGCAGAACTAGATCTGCTAAACTCCTCTCCTCACGTGTCCATGCTGAAGGATCTGCCCTTTTGCAGAGGCACCAGTGCTGGTCTGGCTGGAGGAGCACAAGAGCCTGGTTGGGTATCTGTCTTGGCTCCATCCCTCATCCCCGTCCCTATCTGAGAGGATGCAGTGCCCCCTGCTCCCCCTGAGCAGTGCTCACTCCCAGCCCTGGTCTGGCTCCAGCTGGCACCTCTGCCTGATCACGGAGCTGGCCCTGGGCTGACAGCATCCAGCGTGTGCCAGGAGCAGCCCCTGGTGCATTGGGCACAGCAGCTGCTGGTGCTGATTAAAACCAGAGAAACCCAGCAATTATCAGACTGTGACAGCCCATGCTGCTGTGGGGGCAGGGTATGGGGGATATCCAGCCCAGGGGGGAGGTTGGGTCCCTAATTCCTCCCTGGACCCCACAGCAGGACAGGGCTATGCGAGAAAACACGTGTGTGCAGCTCCCACACCGATCATGCTGAAGGCAACAGGCTCCACAACATGATGCTGCATGGGGTCCTACGTGAGCATAAACCCACAGGGACTCAGCACTGTAGGATCTGATGTGCCAGGCACCATGGGCAGGGTGTGAGCACACAGCCAGGCAGAGACATGCCAAGCACACGTGTGTCACCCTGCGTGCACCTGGCTGGCAGCTCCCCCACCCGTCAGCTGGGACACGTCT
>NW_008690393.1:5001-12762 GCF_000695815.1 Acanthisitta chloris | reverse complement strand
AGGGCAGCACTGGGACACACGTGGCACGTGCTGGGAGCCCCAGGGCAGCACAAGGACGTGTCTGCAGCCCCCACAGTGCCACCAGCTCCTGGCAGCTCTGTGTCCCTGCCAGCAGCCTCCCCCACCCTGCCTGGGCCTCCTCATTAATATCCACAGGCTGAATTATTTATTGCAAACAGATGTTAGAGTTTAAAGAGTGTTAAGAGGATATCCTTGGCTAATCAATTTATTTTTAACTAGTTTATGTATTTATTACCACCAGAATTTGGACTTCAGCTGCCATTTGAAATTATCCCTCATTCATCACGGGGCTGCGTGTGCTGCTTGGATGCCTGTGCTGTGTCCTTGGGGACCAAGAGTGAGCCACAAATTGCTGTCTGCTGGCCAGGGAGTGGGCTTGCTTATTCCCTCGATTCCAAACACTACATAAAATCCAGACACTGAGCTGGAACACGCAGCAAACTCCCCAAAAATGAGCTTTGCCTCTGTGGGCACCAACCAAGCCAGGCTGAGAGAGGGAGGAGGGAGATGTTTGGGACAGGTAGAAGGACTCCAGACCACAGGGGAAGCAGAGGGGGATGAGCTCTAAATGTATCTCTAACTCCTTTAAAATGATGAGCAACTTGGGAAGCAGGGATAAGGGAGAAAATTCCAGGCTCCCAGTCCCACGCTGGGCTGTCACAGCCTCTGCTGCACCCTCAGCCCTCACAGGGACAGGTTTGGGAGACACCAGCCACAAAGCATGAGGGCAAGAAAGCAACTGGTGTGAACACAGAGCCCTCGTCCCACCAGACATCCCACCACACACAGCCACCACGGATGCTCTGCTGCAGCCATCCCCAGTCCCCTGGGAATCCGAGGGATCCCCGAGCTACTTCATCACCCTCTGAGAAACACCAAGGGCTTAAAGAACCTGTCAGCCATGAGGTACTCAAACAACATTTCAGCTTGTCACCATTTCCAAGAGATATTGGGGAAAAAGCAAGAAGGGGAGATGCTGTAGGAGGAGGAAGATAAATGGTGCTGGGAAGGAGGAGGGGGAAGGAGAGAGATGGGAGACAAAAAGGCAAGGAGGGGGTGAAGCTGTGCTTGGAGCACAGCAATTAAAGCCACCCTGAGCTCACCCAATTAAACTGACTGGAGAGAGGAGGAATCCCAAAGGATAATTTCCTGGCAAATCGCTCGTTTGTCTCTCTCTGTCTCTGACGCTGGAACACGTTCGTGTCAGTCAAGCCATGGAGCTGAGCCCTGGGGAGAGGAGAGAGATGGTGGTAATTTAGCAGGCAAAAGGCATCACTTCCCAGAAACCTCCTCAAAAGTGCCATAAATCCAAGTAAACCTTATCCAGAGCTCCTAGAAAGCAGTGAGAAGGAGGGATGGGGATGGATGGAGCACCCTAACCCTCCCTGGTCTCTGGATGGGCTTTCCATGTCTGCAACCCAAGGGAGCCCCATCTCCTTCCAGGGAGCAGCAGGATGGTGTCCCCACGCCTGACCCTGTGCACAGAGCTCCTCAGGCATCCCCAGCCCTCACACGTGGTCCCAGATGCTCCTCTGGGCTGTCAATAAAGCCAGAGGCAAACACAGACCTGGAGATTTTCCAGTGCCTAGGGCCATGTGGGATGTTTGAACCCTGGAGCTGTGGGAATCAGTGAGTGTGGTAACACCTCCCTGGGCACGGCTGAGAGCAAACAGTTCTGGCTCAGAGTGCCCAGGGAGTCGGAGGAGATGCAGAACCCCAGGGTGCCCAGAGCAAAGCCCAAACGAGGGAGCAAAGGGAAGAGACAGAGCTCAGAGGAACAGTGCCAAGAAGATCAAAACCACCTGTGAAATACCTGCAAAGTGACAACTCCATTGCAGGGGCTGAGGAGCTCTTGGACACTCATGGGAGTGGTGGGAGCTGGGTTAGACCCTAAGTCTCCCATGGTACATCCAGATCTCCCCCAGCAGCTCACACAGTGGGCAGGATGACCACCATGTGGCCCCTGGCCCCTTCCCCAGCCCTTTTCCCCCCTCCCCAGCCCTCCCTCCGCGCTCCCCGCAGCAGGCAGACACGGATCAGCAGGCGCCAGAGGCTTTGCCAGCACCGAGTCCTGGGCAGTCAATCAAAGCATCAGCTTGGAAGTGTTAAAGGCCTGTGTCTGTCTTCATTACGGTCCCAGCACTGCACCTTGTCGCCGCCTGTGCCCTAATGCTGCAATATTTTGCGCATGATTTCACCAGTCGCTGCTGGAGGCGGCGGGAGCTGCTGCTCCACCGCTGCTCCGGGGCCTTGCTCACTTGTTTGCAGTTAGGTCTCTTTTTATACTGCCTTTTATTTGTTTATTCTCCTTCTGCTTTACTGAGCAGTTCCCTCTCCCTGCCTGGTTGTGCCTCCACTGACCCTCAGCTGGAAAGTGCACAAAGCAGCAAGGGAGGCAGGGGCAGATCTGAGGCTGGAGGAAATGCACATGGACTGAACTGGAGGATTCAGAGTTGTTGGCATTCACCACCATCCTTGTCACAGTGTGGGATTCATCCCCCCAACTCCTCTGCTCTCCCTCTGGCCCCCAGAATGTCCAGGGTGTAGCCTGGAGCATTTCCCATCCTGCTCTCTGGTCAGAGGGGAGGAAAAAGCCGTTTTCAACAGGCAGCTCAGCCTGGGTGTCTGCAAAGAGCTCAGGAAATAGTAGTCAAGTTTCCAGGAAATGGAAACTTGACTAAGGTAGGAGAGATCCCCGTGAGAGCTCCCCCAGCCAGGGGATGCTCTGCCTGGCCCTGCTGCAGACACTCAGGGCACACAGAGGGGCAGCACACAGGGATGGGCAGCTCAGGGGCACCCACAGACACGATGGTCCGTGGGGTGCCCGAGGATGCTCAGCCAAGGATGTGTCCCCACAGCCTGAGAGCACAGCAGGATAAACACCTTTCTCCACCCTTCCCCCGGACTGTCCTGCCCCTCCAGGCTGCCCCACTCAGGCCACGGGGGCAAGGCCAGTGTTGCAGGAGACTAATGACCTGAGAAACATGTAATTACACAACAGGCTCTGCCGTTAATAACTGCGTCTTTTCCTTGTCAATGTGCCTTAATTGAAAGCGAGTAGGCGCCGCGCGTGGCAGTGGAGTTGGCTGGCAAGCCTCAACGCTGTATTAATTGCAGTAATTAGCAGTCACTTTAGGCTGGAGTCAGCTATAAATAGGGGGTCCATTAGTTTAGCACAGTGTGATTTAAAATGCAAATAAAATCCCAACTACACTTATAAATCAGCCCTTTCCCCCTGCCCCCCAGATCTGCAGCGGTGCGAGGGCCGTGATGCTGCTCCAGTGAGTTTGGCTCCAATGGGAAGTCCATGGTGGGAGCAGTTTGGAGGGTCTCAGCAGCCCAAGGAGACCCTGGCACAGGGTCTGCCCCAGCAGTGCTTGGCTGGGGCTGAGGACACTGCCAGCACCTGCCCCGGCCCACACACTCCCCATCCCACAGGGTAAATCCCCAGAGCTGAGTGGCAAAGAGTCACCACAAAGCCAAGTGCTCTGTCGCCGTCCTGGAGCAGTGGGAATGCTGCAGGGACAACCTTTTTGGGGAGAAAAACCACCCGAGAGCCACAAAGAGCAGGAAGGGAACGGGAGCTCCGTGCGGAGCGCGGCACGGAGCCAGGGAGGGTCCCACGGCCCCAGGCACACTCCCAGCTCACAGCCCCTTAATGACACGCTCCATTTCTCTGCTTATTGCCAAAGCAAGGACAAGTGAGAGAGGAAAGAAGAAATAATCTTCTATTAACGCAGAATCACTAAATTACAGCCCGTACAGGCAGGGACAAAGCGACGTGCTAAAATAAAATCCTGGCTCCAAAACTCCCCAAAGCAGAGCTATTAAAAATTAAAACACAAACACAAAAAGTGCCTTTTCACTGCTGGCCAGTTCCTGATTTAGCAGAGACCACACATCCCCCCGTTCCAGCCTGCTGCTGGGTGAGGAGCTGCTCCTGCACAGCAATCCTGGAGCAGAAAACAACAATCCTGGGCAGAAAAAAGAAAAGTGGCTTTGCCCCTGGCAGCCAGCTGGAATTGTCATAGAAGAGGAGGGAGGAAACAATCAATAAAGATGGGGTTTCTACCCAGAAAATCTTCCCCAGACTTGGAAGAGAACTCAAGGCTCATCAGAGACACGAATACTCCGAGCCTGCCATGAGGCTGCTGCAGCCTTCTCAGCGGGAATTCAAGGAGCACCTGGGATTTACATGGCTCAAATCCCCCTCGGGTGAGTCCTTCCTGCTCTCCAAGGGCGCGATGGCTCCAGTGGAGTGAGCTGTGCCCCGAGAGCTGCCTCTCAACACCACGATTATGGTAAGAGGGACAGGGCAAAAATAGATGAAATAACATGAAAATAAATACAGAAGTGACTTTGGCATGGAAGGCAAAGCAGCACTGATCTTTTGCTTGACTTGCTCTGAAAATTGCTTCTCCACTGCCCGTTTATGCACATTAATTGAGCGCCTGGCCCGGCCGCGCGTCTGTTTAAGCCCTCAATCAATCCCCTCCTGGATGACTGCGAGATCAATAGGGTGGTAATTTAATAAAGGACATTTTCAGTTGGCTTTTAAAAGCCACTGACGAGATTTAATTCTTTCCTATTTTTTAAGAAGGGGCAGTGAGAGAGAACTGGGGTCAAACCACGACCCTCCGGCAGCACCCGCTGCTCCCCGGCCCTGGGGAACTCTCAGCTCCCCTGGTTGCTCTTCATCCTTCCCAAGACATGGCACAGAGCCCTGGTGTGACCCTGCTGCTGGCAGAGCTCCCACAGGCTGCCAGCAGTTTCTAGGAAGCAAGTTTTAGGATCGTGCCCCTCCCAGGAGCTGGAGAGCACCCAGAGCCTGGTTCATCCTCTCCCTCCCCAAACAGTGTGACTGCACTCGACAGCACTGCTGGGACAAGCCAGAGCACCCTCATCTGTGCCCAAATTCCAGCCCTGCCTGCAGTGGCACTACAAGGATCAGTCCTACAGCATCTCCAGAGGTCCCAGGGCAAGGCAAGTGTCCAGCTGAGCTGAGCTGTGCCGTGCCACGCTGTGCATCAGCCTCCTGCTCCAGTTCTGCTGCTCTCCCTCCCAACCCAGCGTGGCCACACTCCCTCTCCAGCCTCCACCTCCAGCCTGGCCGCCTTTAATTTCCTCTAATCGCTTTCTTCACAGCCATCCTCTCTAAACCCTTTATCTTCCTCCAGGCTGCAATTCCCTCCCTTTGCTGCTTCTCCATTTCCTCTCTGTGATGCTTTGCCCTCAGCCATCTGAATTCCAGTGCTTTAACCAGCACTGTGCTGGGAGAGGATCATGTCCCTGTGCTTTGCTCAGGACACAGGATTCTGTCCCAGTCCTGGACACACATCCCAGAACTGCTTTTCCCTGCTATTCGCCCCAGAGGCCACACCAGAGCCAGCTCTGCCCACGCTGCTTCTGTCCAGCACCACTCCATCACCTCAATGAGGACACGACCTAAAAGTCACATATGTCTGAGAAAACTGAGAGAACTTGATGCCAATACCACTGGAAAGCCCTTGATTTGTGGGCAGGGAGCTGCAGCTGTTCCATCAAAAACTCCAAATTTCCCACACTGAATTTCTTCAGGCCCCAGCAGCACACTGGAGCTGCTGTGGTGCCCGAGAGCATTCCTGACGCCGCAGGGTCCCCAGGGCTGTTCCTCGACAGAGGCTCTGGCTGGACACTCTCCCTCTGCTCCAGAGCAGCAGCCACACAAGCAGGAGAGAAGCTGGAGGAGCCCAAATCTATAAATAAAAGGCATGAATTAAACATGACTCTTGCATTTTCAAGGGTCAGATGAATATTCGGTCACTTAGCAATATCATCTACTCCCACAGACAAAACGGGGAATAACAATAAGTGTTTGTCATTACTTGTTGTTTATGGAGTGGCATTTCGGAGGAGCAAAGCTCACCCTGCTGTGAGCGTGGGAGCAGAGCTCTGGCCCCCTCACAGCTCCACTTAAACACACCAACCTCCTCCGGAAAAGGCAGGTGACGACTGTCCCAGTTTTAAAGCTGGGCAGAAATTTTTCCCAAAGTAGTTCAGTAGATTCGAGATACTTTGGCAGAGGCAGGATTCAGGCCCAGCCTCCTGCTTCCCAGGCAGGGAAAAAGAGACCCACAGAGCTCCAGGGACAACAAGGGTCCTCCTTCACTTGGTACCTAATGAACCCTGTGATAGTTCCCAAATTCCAAGTGTTCCTCTGAAACCCTTCACTTGGTACCTAATGAACCCTGTGACAGTTCCCAAATTCCAGGTGTTCCTCTGAAACCTCATACACTCCCTAATTTTTCTTCAATTGCCCGACCTCATGGCACACGGATGCAGGTGGAACTGGGAAGGCCATGGCCAACCCCTCACACTCCCCAGACTGCACCGGCCCATCCTGTCAGGAGCACTGGAAATGTCCCCAAGCCCTGGGCTGGCCCTGGGGAGAGCCCCCAGCAGCCCCAGGGATGCTGTGGCTGGGGAGACTCCCAGGATCCAGCACTGGCCGTGGGATGCAGCACCTCCTCCCCTGCCAGGGTACCAGCCTGGCCTGGCAGATGCTCTGAGCACAAACCCGCAGGCACATGGAGCTTTTCCAGTCCCAGGCTCCCGAAAAGACCTTCAAAGTGAGCAGCACTGTCAACAGATGTATTTAAATTACAAAAAAAACCCGAACCCAAACCTGATGTGCTTTTAAATTGGAAAATAAATTAATCGCACAGGAGACAGAACAGAAAATTATTAAAATCTATGTAGCCTTCCACATCTTCCTCGCAGAGTTCGGAGGCTGGATGCTCCACTGGGGTAAATCTCCTCCAAGTGACAGTCACGTTAATGGTCCTGCCCTGATTTACACCACCAGAGAGATCAGCTCCCCTTGCCTGGGTCTCTCTGCACATCTGTCCTGTGAGAATCGATAAATAAAACTCCAACAAAAATATTCGCCCACCATTTATTCTGCTTAATTATTTAAACTTCAGATTCTGGAAATAATAAAGCAGTAATAAAGAAGAGATTTACCATGCACCACAATTGCTGGGAGCATCCCGGGCAATTTCCTCCTCCACTTTTTAATCTCTCCTCTCTTTGCTTTCTTTTTGCCTCACCAAATTGAATCAATTTATTAAAAATGTAGCAAAACTGATCTGCTCTGATCTGTTGGTGGGGATGAAGAGGGATGAGCCACTCGGTCTCCTGTGTCCCTCCGAGTTCCCTGGGAGCGACTGACCACACACTTGAGAGGGAACCATGGATCAAAGCCTGAGCTGACTTTGGAGGGTGAGTGGATGGTGGGAAGGGTCTGGCCAAGAGACCCCAACTCCTAAAGACAGGCTGCAGAAGATTCCCCTGGCTGAGCTTCCAGACTAACCTCAGAAAGTTGGGATGTGCAAAAGCAACTTACTTTAAGAGAGATCTTCCTTCATCTCTGCCTCCCTTGAGCTGCTGGGGCAGTGGCAGGAGAATCACCTTCCACACTGCCTGAAAAATGGCTGGGGATGGTTTGGATTGCTGGAACCAACGAGTCCCAGCGGTCTTGGATGGATCCATCCCTCCAGGCTCCATCAGGACCTCACCAACCAGACCAAAATCCACCTGGAAAAATAACACTGAGCTTCAGCTGCTGGAGGATCAATGGACCTGCTGGTAGGGCCTGATCCAAAGGAGACAATTGCCAAGTGAGGCAGGAGCTGATGAAGGTCCTGAGGAACAAGGGGTTTGGACTGGGGAAGGGTCCCGTGCTCCTGCAGGCAACGGGGC
>NW_008690393.1:0-4945 GCF_000695815.1 Acanthisitta chloris | reverse complement strand
CTGTGCAGGCTGCCAGAGCCCTGGCTGAGTTCCCGGGTCCCTCCTGGGGGCAGCTGACAGCAGCAACTCGGGCAGCTCCCACACCTCTTCCCCCGCCCCGACCCATTTCTGAGCCAGCGTGTGCCCTCGCGGTGACTCGTGCCATATGCTGCGGTGCCAGCGCCCACAGCTCCTGCCAGTGCCGCAGGGAGAGGCGGAGGAGTGTCAGCACTCGCACGTCACACGAGGCTCACGGGGCGAGGGCGAAGCTGCCACCTCCTCCTGGCAGCCCCCGGTCCTGTCGGTGGGATGCTGCAGCCCAGGGGATGCCAGGAGAGACACCAGCTCTCGGGATGCCTTGAGGAGGAGAAAGGAATCCAGTGCTGCCCTCCCTGCCCTTGTCAGGGTGCTCAGCACCTCCTGCCCCTGTGGGAGGACAGTTAGCCCCTTCCAGCAGCTCTGACTCCAGGGCTGCCTGTCCCAGCCCAGCAGGGCAGTGTGGAGCTCTGGTCTCTGCGTGTGGAGGAGGTGGCTGAAGGGAGAAGCAGAAAGAGAGGCAGATCACAGAGCTTCCCGAGGTGCAAATCCCACCCAGGGCACGTTTTTGCTGTGCTGGAGGAATTGGCACAAGCACCACGTCCTGGTTTTGGGACATTCAATGAACACCAGCCAAACACACTGCTCAGAAGAGCAGCAAGGCAGTCCCAGGAGACAGGTACCAGCTGAAAAAGTGAGCAAAAACTCCTGATAAGATTCAAAACTATGGCTAAGAGCTCAGACCCCAATCCCTACAGACCTCAATCTCCAAATCTCCAGCACAGAACAAATGAGCCACAGCCCAACCAAGGGTGCTCCAGGGCCAGGGACCCCCAGTCCCACACCTTCCTTACAACATCGTCTTTCCCCTTCCCAGAGCCACAGAAATAAATTAAGAATGGAAAAGATGGGAAAATTATTCACCATGGAGATTTGGAGAGCCAGCAATTAATTAATAAAAAAAGTCTCGCTAACACTGGGCTTTTATACAGCCCTTTAAATTGCAAATTCTTCCTGAAGTGTGCATTATTAATTAGGTCATTTGCATCCACTGTGGCCCCAATATCGAATTATTTATCCTGATAAATAATTTTTTAGTTAGTTTTCTATCCTGGTAAGTAATTGCTGGGGAAGTGCAGGGCACACCGGCCTGGCAGGAAGGGCTTTCCCAGGGCTGGGCTGAGTCTCAGCCCCTGCCCCTGGAGCCAGCACAGCTGATATCACATAACAATCCTCCACTCCACATCCCTTCCCAAAACTGATCACCAATAACAATCCTCCACTCCACATCCCTTCCCAAAACTGATCACCAAACAATCCTCCATCCCACATCCCTTCCCAAAACTGATCACTAATAACAATCCTCCACCACACATCCCTTCCCAAAACTGATCACCAATAACAATCCTCCACCCCACATCCCTTCCCAAAACTGTGATGCTTTCGGAGGAGCCTGGGGAGGTTCGAGGGTTGGGCAGCAGTGCTGAGCTCATGGCCAGATGATGGTTGGGCTCTGTCCCCAAATCCCCCTAGAGCCCCCAGATCCACATCTGTCTTCCTCAGAACCTGCAAGATTTGGAAAGGGGCAGGGGAAAGACCTGGCCTGGCTGGGGGCTGGAGGGGGCTCTGCCACCCCTCGGCCAGGGCAAAGCCAAGAGGTTCTCAACCGCCTGAAACACCCAGGACAGACCCTGAGTGGAGGGAAGGAGGCAAACGAAGCAGGAACCCCCTCCCTGAGCCATCAGCCCAGGCTGGGAGGGGAGGACCCGCAGCCTTCCCTGCAGGGATGTGCCTCTCCCTTCGGAAAACCATCCTTCCAGCAGCTCATCCCTCTGCAGAGGGGAATTTATGACCGGGGAGGGAGGAGCCCCATTGTCTTAATGAAATGTTCCAGCTGGGAGCACAGGAAATGCATCCACCTAATAGACCCATTCCTCCTCCTGCCCCGGTGTGTTTTATCCTCCTGCGCCAGAGATTTTGCCTTTTTGTGCTGCCTCTGGAGCCCGGGCTGCCTGGCAGGTGGATGTACAGCAGGTTTCAATGGCCACGGAGCATGAGGCATCCCCCTGTGCCAGCGCAGAGAGGCACGAGGGATGCATTGAACCTGTGCTCATTTTCCCTGCACTCTGCCCCAAAAATCCATCTCGCAGCCTCCCTCCCACCGCCGAATATACTCATCCCTGGGGTGGCTCCACATGACTGCCGCAGTTAATACCTTCCTGCCAGGGATGCTCCAGCGTGTCTGTCCCTTTGGTGTGTAAATTACAATCATTTCCATGTGAGAGGAAGGGAGGGGAAGGGAGGGAAGGGGAGGGAAAGGGGAAGGCAGCTCTGGATTCCAGCTCCTGCGGCCTGGCTCAAAAATGATGCTGTGCTTCCGCAGCCATCAGACTTGGCTGGTTCAAAGGGTTCCTCGCCAGCAGCAACCGTCCCCGGGGGATTCCTGCCCGGGAGGCTGATGCAGAGGATGGCTGTGAGGAAGGCTCCTTGCCTCCACTTCTCCAGAGCGTGGGAAAGCTGCAGAGAACAGGATGGACAGACAGAGGGGACAGACTCGGCACCAGCTCATGCTCATGGCCCTGCTGCAGCCACTTCCCAGCAGCAACCC
Organism: Acanthisitta chloris; assembly: GCF_000695815.1. Lineage (NCBI taxonomy): Eukaryota > Metazoa > Chordata > Aves > Passeriformes > Acanthisittidae > Acanthisitta > Acanthisitta chloris. The sequence goes on along the minus strand of NW_008690393.1, from coordinate 2,322 downwards.
CAGGGCTAAACCTACACAGGTCTGCAAGAAATCTGTCTGCAGGAGCTGCCCAGAGCCAGCTCCAGGCACCACCGCCTGTTCTGGGCATTAAAAACAGCTCTGGTGGAGGCTGCTTTCCCTAAACTCCTCACCCATAACAAACCTGCTGCAATCCATTGCTTTTTAAGGCACTCCACCTGGGGAAAAGAACCAAACAAAACACAAAACCCCCAAACAAAACGCCAGAAAAACAAACAGCCATAAACCAACCAACCAAAAACCACACAAACAAAAAGCAAAAACCAACACAAAACGCCAGAAAAACAAACAGCCATAAACCAACCAAACAAAAACCAACCAAACAAAAATCAACCAAAAAACCAACCAAACAAAAATCAACCAAACAAAACCAACCAAACCCTGACCCTGCACCAAACCCATTGATCTTCTCAAAGCAGGGAAGAGCCACCCAACAGAACCACAGAGCAAGAAGTTACAAACCAGCAAGAGCTGACATGTAATTATAGAACAGGGAAACGCAGAGGGAACTCATTTGGGTGAACAGCGACTGATTAACAGGCCCAACATTTATTTTCCTTATTTATGGCCTGGCATCGCAGAAAATTGATACAGAACAGCCCATATACAACACAGCTGCTGACATGTTCAGCAAATGAAGAGTCTGGGAAGAGATCAAGCTGAATTATACCCACTGTTGCTCAGCCCCCCTCGCCTTGGCAGGCTCCCCCAGAGCAGCAGTGGGGATGGCACAGCAGCGTGTGGCATCCCCTGGTGTGGCACATCCTCCTGGCCATCCCCTCCTGCACCATGGCCATGCAGACCCTGCACCTCCTGGGCAGGAGGTGCTGTAGGAGCTCCCTGTGCCGAGCTCAGCAGCTGCTGTGAGAACTCTCCTCTGACCCATCTCCCCACTCCACAGCCTGCAGGTTAATTGGGGTGGGCGTTAGCCCACGACTCTCCCAGCTGAGCAGCCTGGCACCTGGCAGAGGCACTGAGGGAGGAGGTGATCCCTCTCCTCCCGCCGCTTTCCCCTCGCTGAGGACCATTAAGCACCACAATTAACGCCCTCCGACGGCTCTGCCCGCAGGGTTTGCTGCGGGGAAACGCAGGACGGTGCCGCAGCTCAGGGCCCAGGGGCTGGAGCGCCCAGGGAGCAGCACAGAGCTCACAGCCCTTCGCTCTCCTCCCCGAGCCCTCGAACCCGAGGAGTACCGCCCCATTCCCGAGATAAAAGCGGCACCATGAAAGCTGCGATCGCTCAATCCGCCGGTTAAAGGCTGTGCCCACGGGCAGCTCTTCCCAGGGATGAAAGGCAGCAGCGACTTTGATGGAAAACTCGCTGTCTGCGAACAAAGGCGACCGCGAGGAGACAGCTCCGTGCACGGGACCCTCCTCGGGGCCAGGGCGACGGCAGAGGATGCTGCGGGAGCAGAACAGGCTCTGGCACCTCAGACCCAGCACAACAGCCCCCAGTACCTTGATTTCTGGGCTGGAAAATGTCTTTTTATAGACTTCTCAACGGCAGTAAAAGTTCATCCCGGGAGGAAGGGGAGAAGCTTTCCAGGTGCTCAGAACAGAACATCTCCTCCTGGTTTGCCTGCACAAAGTGCCAGCTCTTCTCAAGATCTTGTGCTTTGTGCTGCAGCCTGAATGGGTTTAGTACAAAAAGGAGTTGAAAGGAGAAAAGCTTCAAGTTTGTTAAGAACAGAATACTTGAGTTCATCCAAAACAGGTTTAAAAATTTATGATTCTCTTACATTCTCTGCACTACAAATGTTTCCCTCTGCTGCAGTTTCCCTCTGAAGAGCAGTTTCCCCATTTCACCCAGGCTGAGCCTGTCTGCCCCTGCCCTCCCTCTGCTTAGGTGCTGACAGGGGCAGATCCCCTGGTCCCCTCTGTGCCACCTCTGCCTGCTGCTCACGGCAGGTCAGCACTGAGGAGGAGCCTGGGATGCTCCAGCACACTCGGGTGAGGTCAGCAGGCACCACCTGTGAGAAAAAAGTGACATTATTAGCCCCCAGTGCGAGCAGGGTAAGTAACATCCCCTCAGTCAGCCTCTCCTGAGCTCAGAGTGCCCCTTTAAGAGGGACACTCAGCTATCAAGCACGGCTGATTTATATGCAAATTACTGAAAAAAATACGAGTTGCTTTATTAAAATGTAAATTGCACTTCTAGGCTGCTGCCTGCAACTGGTCCCTCCAACAGCCACAGGCGACTGCTGCAGCGGCTGCAGCCCTGGGACGTCCTGATGCCAACAGCACCACTCTGTGCTACCCCCTCGGCCTTTTGGGGGAGATGGGCACCACACTGCCAAGGGATGG
>NW_008690392.1:0-1963 GCF_000695815.1 Acanthisitta chloris | reverse complement strand
CCCCATGTCCCCCCAACCCCTGTGTCCCCCCCTCAGCATGCAGCAGGTGTCAGATGTACAGACTGTCCCTCCCCTGACCTTGCTGTGTCCCCCCAGCGTGCAGCAGGTGTCAGAGGTGCAGGCTGTCCCTCCCTGTCCCCACCACACTCCCTGAGCCCGTTTGTCCCTGCAGCATGCAGCAGGTGTCGGAGGTGCAGAAGCGGGTGCAGGTGGAAGTGAAGTTGGCCATCCTGCAGATCATGAAGGAGCTCAACAAGCGTGGGAAGGTGCTGGTCAGTGATGCCCAGGTGAGTGGGGGGCTGTGCCCTGCCCCGCTCCCTGCATACCCCCCTGCAGGTGACAGCAGTGTCCCCTCCCCTGGCAGAGGGTGACGGAGGGGCAGCAGGAGCGGCTGAAGCGGCAGCACTGGGCCATGATGGAGCTGCAGCAGCAGCATGAGCACCTCCTGCGCTTCGCAGCTCGAGCCCTGGACAGCCACCACAGCACTGCTCTGCTGCTCTCCAGGAAAATGGTGAGAGGATGGACATCCCCAGAGACCCCCAAACCTGTCAGCTTGGGCAGGGACCCCTGGGGTGGCACCTGAGGACCGTAGTGTCCCCTGTCACTGCGACTCTGTGCTCTCAGAGTGTCCCCTCTGGGTCCTGGTGCTACAATAGGTGTCCCTGGGGCACTGCCAGGTGTCCCCTGGGGGTGCCTGCACTGTGTCAAGTGTCCCCTCTGGATCCCTGTGCTGTGACAGGTGTCCCAGGGGTGCTGCCACACGTCCCCTCAGAATCCCTATGCTATAATGGGTGTCGTTGGGGTGCTGTTACGTGTTCCCTGGAGGTCCCAGTGTTGTGCCAGATGTCCCTGGGGTGCTGCCACATGTCTGCTGGGGGTTCTTGTGCTGTGCCAGGCCCCCTGGGCTGCAGCCAGGTGTCCCCTCAGGGTCCCTGTGTTGTGATAAATGTCTCTGGGTTATGCTCTGGGTGATGGCCCATGTTTCTGGGGTGCAGCCTGTGTCCCCTAGGCGTCCCTGTGTTGTGACAGGTGTCCCTGGGGTGCTGCCACATGTCATCCCCTGGTGTCCCTGCAAGTGCCACCCTCCTCTGCCCCCAGATCTCATCCCAGCTGCACCGTGCCCTGCGTGTCCGTGTGGCCCCTGTGGAGCCCCAGGGTGATATGAAGTTCCAGTGGGACCTCCATGCCTGGACCAGGAGTGCAGAGTGCTTTGGTGAGCTCCACCTGGGGTGGGGGACACCCTGTGGACCCTCCAGGACTCCCTCGGAGCCCCCCCTGACTCCCTTGACCCCTGCAGGCACCATCGTGGCGGAGCACAATGTTCCCCCCTCCTCGCCGAGTCTCCCTGACACCCCCCAGGTACCTTGGTGGGACTGTGGGTGTTTTGGGGGGTCCCACCACAATGTTTTTTCTGCAGCCCCCCCTGCAAGCCATGGTGGTGACCCAAGGGCAGGTATCCCCCAGGCTGCTCCTGCAGCCACCCCAGCTCGGTGCTGAGGGGGGGCAGGACCCTCCCCCCACACCCCCCCAGGCTGGGAGGGCACTGGGGCTGCCTCCTACACCTCAGTGTCCCCGTGGTGACGAGGGGATGGAGTGTCCTGAGCTGTCTCCACCACACCTGGACCCCCAGACTGCAAAGACACCCGAGGGTGCCAAGAGGGGTTAGTGGGGGTGGGGGCTGGACACAACATGGGAAGGGGGGAAATGGGGAGTTGGGGCAATAGCCCCCTATGGGGAGGGGGGACACGGGGACACATGGTGGGACATGGTTGAGGGACATAGGACTACATGGAGGACATGGAGGGGACCTGGGGGACACCAGGGGACATGGAGTGATACGGGGAAGGGGTGGCTTGGGGAGGGGAGACATGGAAGGACATGAGTGGGGGTACGGGAAAGAGGGGACACAGGAATGGGAATATGGGGGGACATGGGGAGGGGGACAGATGGGGACACGGGGTGG
>NW_008690391.1:24538-48813 GCF_000695815.1 Acanthisitta chloris | reverse complement strand
AGCGCCCGCCTCGCCTCCCGTCAGGACAGGGGGGCAGAAAAACCCGCAGGTTTTCCGGCGCAAACATAGCGGTAAACTAGCCGCTTTCCAAGTTTAAAGCAGCTGAGATGCTCAGGGAGCTGACACTTGACTCCGGGAGAGTTGGAAATGCAAAAGCCTAACCGGGTTTTAAGGAGCGTGCTTACCTAGGCCCGGAGCGGCACGGTGTGAATCCACATCGCCGCGGAGCAGCGAAAGGGTCTCCGGCAGAACCCGGTAGCGAATGAAAACAAAAAGTTACTAGACAGTGACAAATGGCTTTTTTCTGCGGTGTGTAGCATGGCACCGGCAATACGGGTCCTGTAAGAACAACCTCGTGGCAAGAAATAGCCACGTGCAGGTTAGGGATGTCCCTGACTTTTGACTTCTGGTCTATGCAGACCTATTCTGAGTAGCAGCATCACAGGTTTAAAATCACGGCGCAGTGGTGTTCTCTGAACTGAATCCGTAAGAGGATTCACAATCCACAGCAAAAGGTAGGTGTTAGGTCAGCTTGCATCAGTAGTTTTTCTTCTCACTCTCATATACTAACCATTTAGTGTCTACTGCAAAACACAACTAGCAGCATTAACGAAGTTGCATTTGTATGGGTTATCTAATTTCAGTGACAGCAAGGCTGAATGAGAGCCTTTGGCACAAAAAACCAAACCAGTTTATCTGACTGAAAATTAATTAATCTTGGCCTTTACAAATAATACATTACAAGACACCATACATTTCAAGACCTGCTACAAAGATTAATGTCTTCTTCACTTGGTAGTAGTCAAGGATTGATCTTTTAGTTCCAATTCAACTGTATGCACTGAGATCCTGCAAAGGACGAGGCAGTATCATTACCTGCCATGTTATTTATCACCATCCAGACTTTTCTCAAATGATACTGAGACAGTTATCTCTTGGGCTCCTCAGAAGGAAAGAGACTCTCTAGGACTCCTGGGTCTGATGATGTTTCAGAACTTTGCCTCACTGCCAGCTATGAACTAGAACATCTAGGCCCAACAAAATTGTGCACAGGGCTTGCTGGTCCATCACCCATGGGGACACAAATGTCAGGGGAGGAGAGCAGGCAGGCACTGTGTGCTGTGTTGAAAAGAAATTGCCTCTGTTTACCATTACACTTAGACCATTTCCTGGGAAGTGGTCCATATATCATTTTCTACCTGTAGTGGAAAAGTGATTTCATGCTGCAGGAGAGCATAGATGCCACTGGTTTTTTAGGAGAGGACTGCAGAGAGACCTTCTTCAAGAACAATCACTCTTCTGCCCAAAACCAGACTCCCAGAGTCACTTGACAGCCATAAATCTGGAAGGACAGCAACCATGTACGATGGACCCAGAACAATTCCAGTTTTCTTAGGAGCCAAGTTAAGCCCTAGGCTTTCAGTGCAGTCAGGCACTATTCCTGTCCTGCTCTTTCCTACTGCTCCTTGGGACCCCATTTGCCAAACACATCCAGGCATTACAATGGTGCACACTGTGAACTGCCCCTCAGTCCCCTACAGACTCTAGGTCTTAGAAAACACTGCCTTCCCCCAAGAAAGTGGTGGAACACGTAGTGAAAATTGTTGATACTAGTCTTTTAATTTTGTCCTTCTCAGCCCCCTAAGGAGCACTTTCCCCAGCTCTAGATGTTCCTATCTCTGTTCTTATCTGCTGGAAACCCTCTCTGCAAAGGTGGGTAACACTTTCCATGTCCTAGGCAAAATGCAATTAACATGCACCTTTCTTACAATGGCTGCCAGGAACAGTTTGGGTTCAAGCTTCTCATTTTCCATTCTGTCCAAAAAGCACTTTATAAACAATTGCCACCATTTTATTGGCAAGGAAGAGATTCTGTCCCCTTTCTAAATCACCTTTTTATATCTCTGATCCACCACATATCCCTCTACTACAATTTAAACCAACAGAATCTGAGTGCAGGTGACTACATTTTCTTCTTCTAGTCTGGTAGAGATTTCTCTTCTTGCAGTCTGTGTGCCAATTTAAATTTAAAAATGGCCAACTTCATCCTCAAAGCTGCAGGATAACACTCTAATTCTGAAGAAATATGAACCTTTGAAATTCTTTTGTTATTTATATATATATATATTTATCTCTTTAAGAATGCAAGTTTCAGATTTTGCAATTTCATTGTTTAAGCGTATCACTGTTCCCCAACATGAAATCACAAGCTGTTTCCAGCAAGATAGACTGGTTAAAGACACAGTAGTGGTTATCTGTCAGAACCTTCCATACAGTTTGACTTGTAGCTTTGTCCCCCTTGCTTGCCAACCATCAGCACATGGCCCAACACTGAACAGAGTGCACAGAACCATATGATATTTACCTGTATGAGCAAACAAAGTGTACCCTATTTGTCCATGTGACAAAAACATAAAGGAACTAACCTTCTGCTGCTTGGAATGTCTCAATACAAGTCTAGAGAGTTAACACTGAAAGAAGGAGAAAATGTCTCTCCTGCTAATATTAGAAACTTAGCTGCTTTCCTTATGTGAGAGTTTGCAGGACTGAGTGCTTTTCAGATCTGAACATCTTCCATGAGTACTGCAGAATCATCTTCCAAAGGCCAGATCATTGTAACAAATATTCCTGAGTTTGACTCCTTTAGATAAGAATCCAAACATCTTTCTCAGTCTGGGAAACTCTCAAGAATCCTTTGGGCTCATCCCTTGCTTGCATAATGTGGAAGGAGCAATGCTCATTTATAGTGGCCGTTGACAAACTTGCCAGCTCATACCAGCTGAATATTAGACCCATTGCCTTCCTGTATTGCCTCTGAAGAAGTGGCCTTTTTTTCACACGTTTTAATTACTGACTCCCTACATAGAAGCTATTACCTTACAGAAGGGCCGTTAACTGGCACGTTCAGCACAAGATGAAACCTTTCTGATAATTGTTCCTGGAGTTCATGGTTGTGAAAATAAATATCATCAGATGATTAAATTAAACACCGCAGCCAACCCAGCTATACACTATTTGCACTTATCATGCAGAAGAGGAGATCAAAGAGAAAAGGTCAGGTAGAGTTATCCCAACTCCTCCAAGTTTGGTTGATAGCTACCTATTGAACACACTAATTAGCTTCCTGCTCAGAGTGTGCAGCACAAAATAAACCCTCCCAAAATTGGGCAGCATAGCCATTTTCATGCTCTGTAATCAAGTGGACACAAAGGGATGACTGCCACCTCATTTCCCCTGTATAGTAAAGCAGCAGCGCAGCCTGACTCTGATTTTGGAGACTCTTGGGCCTCTGTCCCCTTTGGTATCTTGTGTGGGCGCTCTCACCCAGAGAGCTGTGCCTGGGGAACGTGAGGAAAGGCTGGAGGCACTCTAGTCCTGCGGGGTTTCTGGCTCCCAGACATGTCTCTGCGCTCCTGCAGTGAGGAGCAACACAGCTCTCTCAAAACCCCTGGCTCGGGCGCTGCTTAAATAGGGAGATTGTTTCCGAGATGGAGTTTAGCCCGGCTTTCTCCCGCTTTGCTTCCTTGGGCCGTGGAGGGCAGGGGAGGCGAGCGAAGCAGTGGCAGCGCAGCCTGTTCCCACTGCCAGCCCGCGGTCCTCCCGTGAGCACACACACCCACACAACCAGAAAGCTCTGCTATTCTTCTGCTAATGGGATTGGCACCGCTTAAAGCAGTCTGCGAGGGTATTGTCTGCAACCACAGCAAGAGAAACATTATTCAAAGGCTATTCAGGCCCCGAAAGAAGCGGCAGAGCAGAGTAATTATCGGAGACTCTCCATTAACGAGGGCATCTTTGCTCTTTGTCTGTGTTGGTTTAATAAGGGCCACTAATGGGGCCGGGGGAGGGGCGCACTAATGCTTCTAAACAAACCTCCTTCCCTTCCCCACCCCCGCGCTGTGAGCAGAGCTGCCTTTATGGGCAGTGACAGCCGGGCTGGGAGTTACCGTATTGCAGAGTGACCTTCGGGAAAACTTAGTGTGAACCCAGCCGCTTTCGGCCCCATCCCCACCGAGCCGCTGGGAGCATCGTTTGGGTAGCTGTTCTCTTTTTAGCCTTTCCATACTTCCCAGTGCTTGCCAGACCCTTTTATACACCCCCTGCCCGACCTCTCTCATGTCATCTTGTGACCCTTCATGGCTGGACACGACGGCATTGAGTGGCAGTAATGAGGGACGACAGTGCAGATTAAGTTCTCGCAGCAAAACCTGGGGCTGCTGTCCATTATCCAGCAGCTGTGACTGGGAGATGCTGCTGGGAAGGCAGGACTGGAGCAGCCTCCCCTTCCCACACTGCTGGAGAAGGCTGGCTAGGATCTCGCACGGGCCAATGTCTCCTACCCTCAGGCTGTGGACACTTTTCTGTAACGAAGAGATGAACAGAGGCAAAAGCCAGGATGATCCTCTATCCTGGAGAGTCTTCAGAGCCACTTTCAGGAGAATGCAGCTAAAATTCTTCAGAGGGTTCCTAAACTGTCCCCATCTTCAAACATCAGTTGTAAGGGGCCAGTTTTTGTGGCAGTTTCAATATTACGGGATCAATGGTCATTCAGTGAAATGGGGACAAGAGGTCTCAGAAGGTCTCTGCAAAAGACAGCACTTAAACACTGAACTGTAATGGTACACACAATACGAATAATGAGCCTTTTCCAAGGTGTTGTGGAAGGTTGAGAACTGCTAGACTCATTTTTAGCCAATGAGGAATCTAAAGAACAATAAAAGGAAATTATTCCCCCAAGTTTGGGCAGGTCTGTTATTGAAGCCAAGCCCTGGACAATGTGCTATTCTACCTCACCTTCAAATGACACCCCCTAATAGTTGTTTGCACCATACAACCAGTGCATGGACTGCAGAGACAGAGCAGTGCCTGTGTGCCTGTTTACCTGTACGTGTGCAGGGCAGCAGGCTCAGGAACCTGATTGCTGAGCCTCTTATTTTATTCAGCTGAGGTATGGAATGACAAAATTCTATGTACAGGCACACACCCAGTCACCTCCACTTAGGCAAATGTCCTGGTGCTAAAGGTTTATCACAACCAGAGGAAGAAAGATATGTGGCAACTCCTCACTGCTTAAACCACAAGACCCTGGTCTGAAGATACACACTCCACACAGGATTTCACCCTTGTTTTCTCAGGGCTTGGTAGTTTTGACATTTTCATGATTTTGGCCTTTTCCTTTCAACATTTCATCAGTAACTGCATCTCTTGTAACAAAAGAAATTTTTCATAGGTGCTCCTCTGACTCATCTCTATAGGATCAAAACACCTTGGAACAATCTTGAAAGTCAAAGAAAAAGCAATCACCTTTTACAGATATAAAGCTAAGCCACAGTGAAATTAAATAATACTTGGGGTCATTCTTGCCATGGCAGAGCTAGGAATTGGATACAGTTCTTTCTCCAGAGTCCTACTGCAGTATACCAAGATGAGTGATATTCTTTCTCCCACTTTTGAAATGTCTGGAGGATCACACTCCTCAAACAGAAAATTTGTCCTCTTTTCAAGCACTTCATTCTTCATGTTAATCAGTTTCTGTTCATCTTTTTTTTCCCTTTCTTTTTAGAAGAATAATAATCAAACATATATAAAGCAATGGATTACTAGGAACACATGACCTGGCCTCTGATTGCTGTGAGTTTTGCCTTTATAAGCATCTTTAAAAGTCATCCTTCTTTGACACCAGCAGATAATAGCATCAGATTTATTGCAAATGAAGACAATATTTGAACAAAAACTCAGAATGGAGAACTGAGATCTCACTGATATCCAAAGCAAGGGGAAATGAATTGAAAGGGGTTTTTTTTAAAAAAAAGTTATTTTATGGCTTAGAAGATATGGATACCACAGAAAAAGTAATTGCAGTATGTAAAGGAGGGATGGCCAAGGCAGACAGAGATTTGTCATGAGAAAGGGGAGTTTTGAGACCCTGCATGAAGGAAAGCTCAGTGAGCAGCCTGTGCATGGCAGGCTGAAATGGGATGGTCCTGTAGAAGGAAGGACAGCTTGCAGCATCCTGTCTCTCAGTGACAGACATATGATGGGCAATGTGAGGCTGGTGGGTCTATTTCTTGAAACTTCAGCCAGAATAGTACAGTTAAAGGTATATCAAGTACGAAAGAGATGGAAACACAGCAAATTAGGTTTTGGAAGCAAAGCTTCAGTCTAAGAGCCATCACCTCGTCTGCAATTCTTTGTCCAGTTTATTCTCCTTCACATATAGTTCCTGCAGTGAGCAGGGAATGACTACATTGGACATCGCCAAGTCAGCTCTATTTAGATCTGCTCTTTAACACCTATGCTTTAGTGCAGGGTTATTTTCTCCCCAGTTTTTATTTTCTTTCTTTTTTTTTTTTTAAATTAATTCTGCTAGTATTTGAAGATAACAGACAATGAGTATAAGTGGATTCCTTCCAGGCTGCTCTGCTTCACTCTACTGCTGTTATCCTGTCACACTTCAAATAACTGTACAACTGGGATCTGATCTGAGTCCCACTAAAACAATGAAAAGGCCTGCATTGGCTGTGCAGTTTTGGATTGTGCCCTGAATTGTGTTTGAGCTCATTTAATGTAGACTTGAGCCATATCTTCAATTGTGCCTATGGCTTGAAACCCAGAGAAACTGAACAGGAGTAAGAAGGAGAAAAGCATGCATTTCCAGAAAAATCTTCTGTGCATGTTTGCAAGCAGAAAACATATTGAAATATGGGACAGGAAACAGTTATTAATCTCTGCAAGTACATCCCTGTTTACGTTAATGCAATTTCCCTGCTTTGTCTTTGTATCCTTTCAGCATTTCTTTCTCTACAAAACAGGTTTTGCTCTGCCAGCTTAGCAAAAATCTGTCCCTCTAATGCCCTCAACTGGTACTTCCTGCACCTGCCCTCTCCTTTTCATTCCTGCATGGCATTCTCCTGGCCAACAGGAGTGGTACAGAGGAGAAGCACTCACTCACTTAGCAGCCAAGTAGACCAAGGTCCCACAAGAACAGGGGTAACAGCAGCACTTGTGTGACATTTTTGCCTGTGTAAAGGCTGGAACGCCAGCTTAGGGTGGTGGCTTTATGCCTTTACTCCTTGGGTATGCCATGGCTTTCCTGTGTGAGTTTAAGCAAGCTGCTTTTGTCTGCACATCTCTATTTTCCTGTTCAGAAAGGGGAATGCTACTCTAAGGGTACGTTTGAGAACACTTAAACTCTACACTGATAAGGACAGAGAAATTAAGTTGTTCATGAACTCATCTCCTGACCCATCCAATATATCTTCTGTATCCAAACAATCCAAGGACTTGGATCACCACAGCACTATGTTCAGCCTCCATATCTTATGAGGGTATAGTCAGCCTTAAGGGATGCAGCTGAATGTTCAGTACTCTCATTTCCTGACATGTTTTAGCTCTGCTCTACCTGCCTATGAACTCTCCCTACGTGCCTTTGCTCCAGGCCCATCTTTCTCCTTGTCCCACTCCCACCCAGTGGGAGTAGCCTGTTTGTAGCCTGTTCTGGTGCAGTTTCCCCATAATAGGCATTGACCTTATTCTGGTGCCAGGACACTCCTCACTCTCAGCAGACAAAAGGAATACCTATACTGCAAGAGGCAGCTCAGCACAGAGATTCCTCTAGTCAGCACCAATCCTGCCAGCTTTGGGACTGGGATTAATACTGACACCTCAGTGCTGTGCAACACTTCACTCACCTACCTGTGGCACCGTGCGAACAGCCATCCTGCACCCACAGCCTAGGCTAGTCCCTCTGCATAGCAGCACAACTGTGTGGAGCCTCCAGACAATTCAGGGATCTTTCACAAGGTGCTGCTTGCATGCAATGTGGATACAGCCTATGTGAGCTCCTTGCTGGGCAACAAATGCTGTGGGAACAAAATACTGAAGCTAGAATGACATCAGCAAACAGATGTATAGCAATCACTTCCACCCCAATTCCCCTGGGAAGACTTGGATAAAGAGACCTGACATTGGTCCAATCTAGAAAAACTCTGAGATGCCAGAGCTTTCACAAATGTAATCTGTTGACTTTACCTTAAAAAAAGTATCTAACACCTGACTACTGCTAGTTGTTGCTGCTAGAAACTAGCTCTTGTTTTCTGATCAGAAGTTACAGCCAGACCTTCAGTGTCTGCCTCTACAGTGACTCTTCATATTAATGCTAATTTAATTAGCAAGTAGCAGAGCAGGGAAAGATCTGGCTGATATTTTAGCCTTTTATGTGCAACTGCAGTTAGATGTAAGTTAGAGCAACCTCAAGGCTCTTTTTCTCTACAGTATGAGCAACAAGAGCGTAAATGTGACCCACAGGTATACTTTCCCCATAGCTTGCAATTCCTATAACAAATACTATCCTGAGAGTGTGGTTCTTGGCTGCTGGCTGGGGTTAAACCACGACAAATCCTCTTTAGTCCATGTATCCATCACTGTACTCGTTCAAAATACATTCAAGAACATGGTCAACCTGAATAGTATGTGCTACAATCTCAGACTTTTCATTTTAACTTCTAAAGCAAGGGCACAAATGAAAAAAAAGGGGATAAAGACCAACAGAATTAACAGAGAATCCAGCTAAATGAAAATGATGCATTGGTGTACATGGAGATGAACTGCTTAGGTAATAAAGGAACATAAGATTGCCTTGGCCAGAGGAGTCCCTACAGCATCACTTATTAGGGAGTAAGTAACAGGTTTTTTGATACTTACTGCATCCTTTAAGAGTAAAGCCCAAGCAATCTAGCTCTATGCAACTGTGTTATAAGATACCAAAGGGAAAAACTCAGCCCTCTGGACACAGCTATACCCTGAAGAGCATCTATTCCACAAGGTAGACTGAGCTGCCAATCATCAACATTTAATGCTGGGAAAACTGTAGTACTTAAGCATAGGTATCTATGGTCAATGTGGTGTAATGCCTTCCCACCTTCAGCCCTTTGCAAGAGCCCCTTGTATGGCTTCCTGAACAGCATCTATTCCAGCAAGACAGCATCTTTCTGGTAGTAATATTCCACTGAAATCCTGTGACTTGCATTTGAGCAATTATTTTGTGTCATATCTAATATCCACCTGTCTGTATGGTCCTTCCTACTTGATATATTGTACTGTCCCCACCATGGTTGTTATGGTGAAGAGCAGGCTAAAGGCTTCCAGCTACACTGATGCTGGCTTAACAGCACGTGAAAGCTCCTTGGAAGGACACTGCTCCCACCTTGCTGATGTGGAAGTGAAGAGAAAAATCATGACACAGAACACTTCTCACCCCTGAACTGGAAAGGGTCAAAAAAGCCTCACATTTCCATCCAATATTATCGTACTTGTTTATCTTGCATTAAACACTTCACACTTAGAATAAACTAAGTCAGAAGCAGAAGAATTGAGCTGTACGTGCAGGCGATGGCTGTGAGAAGCCCCTATCTGTTCCAGCCCCAGCCCCCCTTGCCGGAGTGCCCGTCCGTGCATAACTGCCCTCTCCTGGGCAGAGCTGCCCCCGCACAAACCCGAGCCCCACTTGCCAAAACTCAGCAGTGCAGGTGAGTTTGCTTTGCCTCAGGCACTGGAGGAGTATGATTGTCCACTTACTGTTGCCCTGACACGTTCAGTAGCCTCACTGACAATCACAGTGACTGCTGAACTACTTGTAAAGGAATAAGGATTTGTTGAAATATAAACAGGATACAGGTAATCCTCATTAGATTAGAAGTCCACAAGTCAAGAACTCTGAGTGATGAAATGGCTCTAGTGTAAATTAAAGTTTGCTCTGACTATGCAAAGTTATACTAACTGATATATTTTAGATAGCCCATTTCATGTGTGGCTGCATTTCAGCCTTCCAAGACCCAAGCTTCTGATGGCTAATGTGTTGCCAACTGCCCCATCAGAGTGACAGATCCCTAGTGCAAGAAAACAGAGAGGTGACACAAGAGTCAGCCAACATGAAAACACAAGGTAACGTTGTGAAACAAGTCTCCTCCTGGGTGCTTTGGAAAATTTCCCTTGGAATAGGACTTTATACATACATGTATATATATATATATACACACACATACACACTACCATATGTTCTCCCTGTGTTACAGTTCCCATATATGCATAGGGATATGAGAGACAGCTTATTTCTTCAGAGGCAGTTGTGAAGGTAAATCCAGCCATGACAAAGGTGTTCAGATATAAAAGAAATTGCAGCTGCAGTATTTTATTATCAGAGCGTCTCTCAAAGCCATGTGTAATTTCCTAAGCAGATAAATTCAGCCCTTCTAGTTTTGCCAGTGATGGAAACAGGTGCATTACAATTATCAATGCCACTTTACGTCCCATCTGTGTTTCCTCAAGAACTGTCCGAAATACCATGTTTCACTTTGACTGCTCAAGCCATGAGCTCCCTCTAGTATCAGAAAGGATTAATGCAGTTGATACCTTTGCCATTCTAAAGGAACAGAAAGCAAATGCAAGGAAATATCAGTAAGACAAGGGAATTCTGACCCCTTTCTTAATTTATGACAAAAAACTCTTAAAGTTAGTTGTGCCCACATAGTTAAACATTGTCACCTTAAGGATGATGAGGCAAACACGCCCACAGGGCAGGAAAAGGCAGGATCTTATTTTACATCCTTATCCATGAAACACAGGTAAAATCGAGGAAGTCCACCATGGTCGTCAGCTTTGACAGGAGAGCAGTATAAGATGGCAAAATGATAATTCTGGCCTTAAAGATGTGCTCATTGCTTGAAAGAGCTTTGTCACCAAAAAGGAAATAAAAAGAGAACAGAGAAGAATTAACTTGCGCAATAGGCAGGTGAAATAATCCTTTGGAGCACCTCAGGACACAATATTCAGGTTGGGCTTTTAAAGATTCATTACTTCCATTTTATAGCATTTGTGAGAGAAATAAGGATTATTTTAGTGGTGTTAGAACTCCCTTCCCCAAGAGTACTTAAATGCTGTCTCTTGAGTAAATTATGAGTGACAAAGGTGTCCCCCTGCTATGGTTTTGATCTTCCATCTAGAGTGTGCTGGCAAGTCTTCTTTCCCAGACCAAGTGAAAAAAGAAGAGACATAGCCAGCATCTTTTCTGGTGGCATTTGGGAGTGGTTTTAGAGGTAACAAGCACCAACATGTGCTACAGCCTGCATATGTCTGCTCTATTGATTACAGTATTTGAGCTGTGCCAGGGCCCAGGAAGCCTCTCTCTGTGGCACAGCAAATCTCTCAAAACACAGAGGGAGCAAAGAATGAAACAGAATAAGGCAAAAGTGCTGAAAAAAGAGAGGCAAGGGTAAATGAACCTGCTGCTAAACATAGTTACTGGCCAAAATCATAAGCCAAACTAGTATGTAGAAGCCAACACCAACCTTTACACTAGTACTCAGTACTTAAGAGAGAGTTCCTTCTCCCATGTTCAGGAGAAAGCCATAACTCTTTGGTCCAGGCAGGCATTGCAGATTTCAATTATTTGTGACAATTTCCAATGATTCCTCTGCACTACTGTCTGCTGTCTTGTCTTTGTCCCAGGGGTTTAAGTCAATATGAGCACTCCTTTCTGCCACAAATTAACCAGACTATTACCTATTACAGTAAATAGCAATAGTCAAGCAAATATTATTTCCCCTGTTTCCCTTCTAATGGAAAACAGGAACTACAAATTTGAACACAGATTGGCTTTTCAACTACTGCTTTTAAAAAATGGAGTTTCAATTTTTGAGTGCATCATTGTTTTTAGACTGCTTTCTCAAGCAATCTGTTTAAACTGGGATGTGGTAAAATGACACTCTAAATTAACTTTAACTCAGTGTGTGGCCTATCTAGAGACTCCTCTCCTTGCTCAGGATCAACAGAACAAATTTGTCTGTGTGTGCTATAAGAGGGTTTCGAAGGTTTGTGATGGTGTGTGTTCATGTCCACAATGCCAGCTTGGTTCATGCTCCAGGATTTAAGAACATGTTCTATGGGTTTCTGAAAAGCAGGAGGCAGTTTTGGTGCACATTTTCTTTGTGATATAGACTTCGTTAGGACTTTCTTCAATATTTTCCACTGTTTCTCTTTTAAAAGTTTCTGGCAGAGCTCATTATCACCGAGAAGATAGCTAAAGTCTTTGGTTGTGAGATTGCACTTCTCATGTAGCCAAAGGTTAACCATTCATTCTAAAACAGCAAGAAGACATCTGAATAAGTCCTGGTCAAGTAGCCAATAACCTAGTTCAGTTCCTGCTCTGTGGGCAAAGATGGTAAACTCCTGCTGACCTGTACAAAATGAATTCTTCTTCAGGTATTAGCCTTGGTGAGTGCTACAATGCAATAATGGTAACATCAAAAAATTGCTCTCTTTCAATTCCTCAGAATGTCAGTACTCATATTAAGTCAGTGTTGCCTTCTCAGCAGCCTTAAATAATTCCACCTGTGGAAAACTAGTTTATACCTAGACAGCCAACTCTATTAACCTTTCTGTAAATCACCTAAGTAATGGCAAAAAAATTATTTCTGACTAAGTTAGTAAACAAGACTACTTCACATCACAGAGATGGCATGACCACTGGAATGTATGGACAAAACTTCCCTGAAGAAATTAAGTGATAACAACTGGAAATCTGAAAAAAGCACCCAAATGGCAGTATTATCAATCTGGAATATCATTAGCACCTGATCCTGGATTCTAGAAACTTTCCAGATAAACTTAACTTAGTATCTTTTGTTACCAGACAATAGTAGAGGAAAAAAAAAAGCCAACAGATTTTTACTCCTTAAATGCCTCAAGACACTTAGCCATGGAAAAATTTAAAATATGCCAGCTGCTGCCTCTTTCTGGATTTAAACAAACCACTTATTGTGGACTCTCTTCTTTTTATCATTTCACTGGTATGCCAGCAGCAAGACACTAAATAATGAACACGAAGTATTTTAGGCATTTCATAACAAAGCAGGAAGCACTGCTGCCTTATAGCATACTATATTCGTCTATGATGCTAGTTAAAACTCTCTGGAAACCTTGATGATCTTTACAATACTATGCCCAAAAGGCAATGTTTCTCTGAGTGCAGAGGTGGCTCCAGTGCCTCTCCTCTTTGGAAATTCTGGCCACTCACCATTAAATATGATTTTAGTTTCCCTTCCTGAGGCCAACTTAGAGTTCATTTCAAAACAGTCACTTCATTGCTAACAACTTCTCTCAACTGGGAATTCATCAATTCCAAACAGAAAACATAGATGAAAGAGTGAATACAGAATGGGAAGTTTCTCTCAAATATCTTCTGATAATTATCAATAATATTCAAACCCTTTTGCTATGTCAGCAAATATATGAAATATCATGGATCTTGCTATGAAGAACTTGTGTATTATGTTCTATGTGTTAACTATTAATTTATTTTAATTTACTCTATGCAAGAGAAAACAGTCCCTACACAGGATATGCACAGGAGCACAACACCAAGTAAAGGCCAACAGAAACCAAAACCACCACAAACTGGCATTTTACAAAGTGCTTTATTTCCCAGTTCTTTATGCAATGGCTCAAAATCATTATTTTTGTTTGCAAGATCAGACTAACTGTCAGCATACCACCAAAAATATTTGCCCGTGGTTAATCTCTGGAAGACTTTACCTTACCAATCTGAATTATGTTACCTGACCTTATGGGATCTTCTGTTGCCACCTGTCCACAGTGAAACTTTTCCATTTTTGCAGTTATTAGCTAATCTCACTAGTGATCTCTCCAAACATTTTGCGAAGGAGTTCAGAAGTCTGAAATAAAATGGAGACACTTATTTTCATAGATTGAACTAGCTGAATAAAAACATGTTCCACTGTGAAAACACTGATCTTTTTACAATTGCAGCTGATAAACTCTGGCCCACAGCTCCTGAACATAAGGTGCTAAAATTTGGTTCCAGGGTGGTTTGCCTGCCTTTTCTTTTTTATCTTTCAAAGATGTGAAATTCATTTGCCTGATCCAAGTTCACAAAATTATGGAGTACTTCAGCACAAAAGATTTTTTGGTAGCTATAGAACTCAGATGATCGTGGACTCTTCCTGTGCAGCTGGTGACTAAGCAATCGTGGCTGTCTCCAAGAGCTGCAAAATGAGGAATTCCTTTCCCTTTCATAAAAATTCAAGAGAATTACCATATGCATGACTTCTGTGGCCTTGGCATAAATAATAATAAATAATACAGTAAATAAACAGTAAGACAATAATCAGTAGTGAGTAATAACATTGGAAGAAATTATTCAATGAAGCTATGATAGTGCAATTCTTTCTGAAGCTCATCTAATTTATTATCAAAGAAGTCTTCTTTATCCACCACAGATAGTTTTGTGTCCTCCAGACAACTAACAATGCACCATGTTCCTTTTAAGAGAGAATCTTCCTTTCATGGCAAGATGTGAAGAGATGCAAAGACATTAAAGATTAATTTAGCTAATATTAGGAAGCTATCCATCAGTTTTGTATTCCAAACAGTGCCCCCATTAGAAACCATTAAGCGTGTCACATCAGCTAGTAAGTAGCCTGTCTAGATACCCTTGGTGTCCAGTGCCAGGTCCTTTCAACAGGTGGTGTAAAAAACCACATATAAAACTTACCCTCTAAAGCAAGCTCCCTTCTGAAAGGCACAAGAATACAAATCTCATTCCCAAACTCTGCTTATTTCTTTTCCCAAGGCTAGCAGTGCTTTCACCACGGATGCTGCTCATGGCAAACTTTGCCCCACTCAGAAGCTCAGCTAGACATAGTGCTGTGAAAATGCCACATCCTTAACATCTTTAAGAACAACACTACCAAAGTAGATACAGTAGAATCTAGTGCTGCAGCATCCTCTCCTCAAAATGATTCTCCCATGCTCAAACCTGCAAAAAACATGGCTGGTATTCTTTTCCAGCTAAAATGTAACACATTAGACCTGTTTCAGAGTTAAATCTCCAGCTTCCTCCACTCTAGTGGAGAGGTAAATAAGCAGAACTTGAAAGGCATAACCAGAATATATCCAAAATATATCCATCTTCTTCCATGTACAAACCACCTCAGATGTGATAACAACTTTGTCAATAGCCAAAACATGGAGTTGTCAGACCAGTTTGCCCTGAGAAGATAACTAGTACACCAAAGATAAAAGCAAATATATACAACTACCATTCTAGTTTTTATTAGATGCTAGCTCAGGGCATAAATAGTAACAAAACTACAATGAAAAAGTTGTATATAAAAAAACCATTTACCATTTAAGTGAGCCATTTCAGCCAGAAGAAATTGCAATCTTGAGCTGTGACCTTGAGAGCTTTCTATCTCCTACAAGCAGATTTTTGCAAATTCCCTTCCTCTTCTGTTCTCTGCTTGGATCTTTTGACAGTTATCAGGAGTACTCTGAGAGGTAAGTGATCCTGAGAAAATATTCACTACACTGAACCAAGAGCTAAAAGTGGAAGCCAAGGACAAAACACCTGCACACTTCAGAAAACTAAAGTGTCATCTGTAAGAAACATAAATAATTAATTTCCAATTCTCTCTCCCATTTAATTTCAGCTTTAAGAGAAACACCTGTGAGAAAAAGTTAAATTTATGTGATTTAACAGTGACCTGACAAAGCAAACCTGAACTTAGATCCAGGATAGGTTTTTAGGCCAAAGCTGTGATTAATTTGCAAAACCACTGTTTAAACTGTAAGTTGGAGGGGGGAAAAATTGATTGTTTTTGCTGCTGACCAGCATTTCTCAAGATATTTACAAAAGGTATTGTGTAAGGACAGTACTATGCAAAGAGCAAGAATGTCTGCTTCTACCATTATATTCTTCAGTTGCTTACCCCATCTAGCAACTCCCATTCCTAAATTACAGCATGCTTGAGGGTGACTGCTCTAGATGCTCCCAACTCTCTCTCTGTGTACGTTGTACATCAAATTTACCAGCATTTCTCAAGATATTTACAAAAGGTATTGTGTAAGGACAGTACTATGCAAAGAGCAAGAATGTCTGCTTCTACCATTATATTCTTCAGTTGCTTACCCCATCTAGCAACTCCCATTCCTAAATTACAGCATGCTTGAGGGTGACTGCTCTAGATGCTCCCAACTCTCTCTCTGTGTACGTTGTACATCAAATTTCCATGAGACCTTTATTTTCCCTAAACTGGAAAGCAGAATTCCAAGAACATCCTTCAAGAGATTAATATGAGCAGCTTTGCATCAGGTAGAAACAGAAGTGCAGCTATTCTTGGGAGCTGGAAGATTTTTTTTTTCTGCACAATAAATACTGCAGAAGACAGGGTTGTAGCATCAAAATTTGTCCCTAGCTCAGACGGAGATCAGACCAAGATCTGAAGGCTCTCAGACTGTGAGACTTGACCATTTTTGACACCATTGGTATCACTAAACCAACACAAATTCCAAGCACAAAGAAAATTTGCCACATCTGGAATTGATGTGGCACAGATGTTAATAAACTAACTATGGTTTGCAGGTATTGTTATGGCATGCTGTTAAGTGACCAGGTAGATTATGCAAATGAAAAAGTGCCTTCATATGATGGGAGAGGTAATAAGTATTGGTTCTGGTGTCATGGCTCTTTCCCACTCCACCTCTTCTGCTGTGTGAGTTCCATTCTGTAATTGCTGATCGATTTTTAATTGAAGACTCTGAACACAGTGATTTACAGCACAGATGGAAGATCACCTACAGAGGGAAAAAAGTGCAAACCTTTCAGGCTCTGAACATGGTGGTTTTGAGGGACAGCTTGGAATGCTTCCTGTTCTGGATAAAAAGAAAAAAAAATTGAAAAGGCTTTAGCCGTTTTAGGTTATCACAGGGTTAGCAGTATACATTAATGTTTCCTCATAAGGAATTTCTGCAGAAATACAACATTATTCATTTTAAGTTAAAAATGAATGGGAAAAACATAGATCTAAAAGGACTTTGGACAAAAGCTCTCCCCTGTTTTTTTATAAAACAAGCTTTCATTTACTTTAAGCAAATGTACACAGACCACAAAAAGATTCAGGGGGTGCTACTGGCCTCCAGTTTCAGTATGACATGCAAAGATGGCAATGCATGGATGAGTATTCATTAACATTCTGGAACATACTAATAAAAACATTGAAATCAGTCCAAACACTAGGCATCTTGTCAAGCAGACCAGAGAGACACAGTAATACTAATACTTCTGAAAAGGAAGAATTACATTTATTCTCTGTGGAAAAATCCTCTTCCTCCCCCCAAAGAATGCGGGTTATATCGAAGTCATGTTATCAAACTTTAATCTCCTCCGTTCCATTCCTGCAGGTCCTCTCATAAAGTCTTACCCACCTTCATGCTCTCCATGTCCCCTGCAGGCTTGTAGAACTTGTTGAGTGGGCAAGCAGAACGAACAGCTACATCAGCACACAAAACAAATCACTGCGTCTCAAGGTTTGCGTATTAGCCTGGCATGAGGGTCTGCCAATACACACCTCTCTCTTTCTGGCTCTTCTGCTGCCATTTGATTGCCACACCCAATTACATTTTAAATAGTATCTAGAGACAAAGACTGTTCCACAGAGAGCAGAAGCAAGTCTATGATCTTTCCAGGAGCCACTGAACTATCAACATATAACCAAAGGATAGAGCCAAAATTTTAACAGTATTTTAGTGGTAGTTTATGCTGTATTGGCACTGTTCTGCTATAGAAATCCAAGAACATTACAAAAATGTGCAAATGACAAATCCAATACCATGTAAGCTTTTGCTCTCTAGTTCATTGTGAGAACCCAGAAATCAACTCCTACGAGAGCACTATACTACAAACATTTTCATCCTCTGATGAGCCTTATCAATCCCTATTAGAAAAAAGATCAGGAAGAGCAAGAAATTTAATTTGCTCAGAACAGCATGCTCTTGTTTAAACAGGCAGAATGTCATTAACAGAAGCCAGTACATGCCAAATGACCAACTGAGCTGCACTGCAGAGAGCTGAGGATGCTTGTAGTAAAAACATGAATTCTAATTATCCACATTAAAAGACCTGATTACATGTGCCCTAAAATATCTGCATAATTTAACCACATCCAAGTGTAATTAAAACTGTATTAAAGAACTGCAGACAAACAATTATAGTCCTGTCTCCATTTTACTTTTTAAGATGCATACAGTCCTGCATGCATATTTAAAACTATTAAGTATCCAAAGGCAACTTTGTAAGGAGGCTATCATATACATGCTTTTTGCAAGGTTTCTTCTATTTGAGGCTACAGACTAGTGATGAGAATTACTCCCACAGCTCCTACTTTTCTGTCCATGGAAGGCTCCTTAGGAAAAGGACACTCAGTGTTTGTCCTCAGAAAGCTTTCCATGCTTTTAAACCCCCTTCTGAACAGGTTGGATTCCCAGATGGCAAACATGCACTAATTCTCTCTATGACACAGCAGTACTATTTATGATCACTCCTTTGAAGACTCTCCAGAAAACATAGCAAATCCCTTCAGAAAATAAACTTGTCATTTGTCATGTGCATTAGAAATGGAATGAGATACTAAGATGTAAGAGTTTACATTGGAAAAAGCCCCAAATGCATGCACACACACTCCTGTCATGTGATAAGATTTTTGCTTTCCCCTCCTTCTCCCCCACAAATCATACCTTAGTTGCTCTTGTTGGATAGACCAGCTGGATAGCTTCTGACCTAAAAAAATCAACACAGCCTGTTTTACATAATGCTTGTTTCATTCACTACTGAGGTGCACTGTTGCTGGGAGAAGGTGAATGCTACTGATGGGTTAGGCTCTAAAGTCTATTCCTATGAAAGCTTTATTCAGAAGGGCAGGGCAGATCAAAGCGAATTTTCTCATCAGAGACTCATGAAGAACAGCAACTTTTCACAGCACCATCCTCAGCTATATCACACTTTCTATCCCTAGGGGAGCAAATTCTTACTGCCTAAAAGTCTGAGAACATATCTGCTTGAATAGACTTAAGGGAAAAAATTTTTAGTTTGCCAACAAACAGACAAGTTAACAGGTAGCCACAATCCAGAGCCAGAATCAGGAATTCAAGTGCTAAGAGGCCAGCCCTAACAGCTAGCAGAAACCATCCTTTTCTCCTTGTTTTATCAAATCTTTTCAGTTGCTGTGAATGTAACAAATGCCTTGTCTTGTCCCTGATATTCATCCAGGTAATGATGAAAAGCCCCAAAGCAAACAAAGATAAAAACTTAATGCAATTAAAAGGAACATATGGATTTAGGATTTAGGAGAGACAGGAAGAAAAACTGATGGGAAAATCTCACCACTATTTACTTATGCAGTGAACTCAGCATCTGCTTCAACAGTCTAACAGTGAAACATTGAGAATTGGAGGGCCTGAGGGCATGGGATTTCTGTGGAAGTCCTAATAAGTGTGAAGAAAGAGACATTTGGGCAAATACTGACTATGCTTTAGGTAGATAGACCTATCTGAAGGATGAGGACAGCAGCAAGTTAATGCAGTTGGGAAGAAAATGTTTATTTTCCTTGGTAACGTAAAGAAAAAGTCTGCAGTCCTGGGCTGAAGCTCCAAGAGGAGTTCCTTCTCCATCTTAAAAGCTAAGAATGGATGGCTCAGACTATGGGAAGTAATTTATCTGCCTCTGGTACTTACCAAAACTCAAGCAGCTTTGTTGGTTTTGAGGGCAGGACAGGCTTCCCTTTTTTTCCATACCTTTAAATTTCTACCATGGACTCACACCATAGACTCAGGAGCCTCACTGAGCCTTTGTGATGGGCTCTCAACCTCCTTCCAGGCCCCCAGAGCCCCCCAGCACAGTCCCCATCAGCCCTCCCCACAGGCTCCTTGCTTTTCACACACCCTCAGGAACTTCTTCCACCTGGTCTTCCTGGAGTTGTCTTACTTGTTCTCCACCCCTAAAACCTACTGCCCTGAATTTGCTCTTGCATTTCCCCCATGAGCCCCCACAACCACAACACAGACCACTACTTTAAAAGAAAGGAAGCAGTTTACATTTGAATAGAAATATTATACATTAAGTTACTATATAAATATATATATACACATACATATACAGACATTTGTCTCTCCAAATTTTGTACAAACTGCAACAATCTTCATACCACACAAAGAACTCATTAACACAAGTGGTTTCCATCCAAGAGGCTGCCAGTCCTGAACCAGCTATGGATGTGTGACTTCTTTAACAAAAAGGTATTTTTGCATGCACGTAGAGAAGCACAGCCCTTCTTGTAAATCACTGTTATGGGCAACCAACAACAAGGATAATCGGAGAATAATTGTCCATTTACAGTACGGTTGAAGCTCAGGATTTCTAAGTTTGTGAAATAAACACTTGAACATAACAAGCACAAGAAAACAAAGTAAACATCAGAAAAACATCTACAATTCCAACACAAATTGATAGTAAACTACTTTTCACCAAGCTACATAGTTTTCTCTGAAAAATCAGCCTTTTTCAAACAAATGTAACTGCATTGAAAGTGCTAGTGTTTACTTGGTTTTTTTTATATATGTAACAGTCTTTTCTGTAAAATTTAGGTGGATATTACTGAACAAAGCTGTTAAGTTGAATGTAGAGCTGGATATGGGTGATGAGTTTGTGTTTTTCCATAAGCAGTATACACAAAAAAAATGTAAACATACTATTTGGAAAAGAAATGTCGTGTTAAATTAAAAAACAACACAGTAATAAAGTGAAATATGTATTCGGAAGACAAATATTGAAATTCTGTGAAAATGAAGACAACTGAAAGCAAAAATGTGAGTACTGGTACTGGCTGAACAAGCATTTCAAATAAATTTTCTGATGAACAGAATTGCAAGGCTAATCCTCATCTTTTAACATAACCTAATTCTTTACTGCTTCTTTAAGTTTCTTCCAACTTTTTGTCCTATTATTTTCAGGGTAGCATGTAAATTAGGGTAGAACATTAAATTACTTTCACAGCCTGAAATTCAAGACGGACTAAAAAAGTATTTCCTCCAGCTGTGAGCACCAAGTCAAAAACAGAAGTACTGTCAGAAATATTGTTCAGCACAGGATGAGGTCACGTTCAGCTCATGATGAAAGAACAGAACTGTGAATGAGGGAACTAAGCAAGAACTAATGGGGAGGTAACTTCTCTTTCCTTAAGCTTTTACTCCAAC
The DNA here is from genome assembly GCF_000695815.1 of Acanthisitta chloris. Lineage (NCBI taxonomy): Eukaryota > Metazoa > Chordata > Aves > Passeriformes > Acanthisittidae > Acanthisitta > Acanthisitta chloris. The sequence goes on along the minus strand of NW_008690391.1, from coordinate 27,711 downwards.
CATAAACATATTGTCTGCTTTAAAGAGAACTGAAACTGAAATAACCTCTTGCTGGAACTCTTCAGCTCTAATTTATTCTTTTGAGAAGAAATAAGCATTCTCAAAAATAAGTAACAATTCTCCAGAAAAATGAGCAATATAGAGAAAGATAATATAGTCTGGAAAGCTCTAAGAAACACCAAGGGTGATGGAATCATTGAATACAGCAGCATGGAAGGAAGTACCCATTCTGGTATGAAGCTGGAAAACAGAAGGTGACTGCTGCCTGAGTGCTCCAGAACTGACTGCAGCAGAGAACATCCATCTTGGACATATTTTCACAATTAACAAAAAAAAACCCCAAAACTAAACCAAATAAATAAATAAACAAACCTCACTGAAAACCAAACTCATGTGAACCTCATGGGGATTTTCCCTACTCAGGAATCAGTAAAGCATACCACTAAACATGTCAGTGTGGAAATTAAATACGAGGGGCTCCAAAAAACTGGAGGTTTTTCATGCATTTGCATGACAAAATACTGGTTCTTATTTAATAAGAGCATGATCCTGTTGGAAAATTCTAATGTGAGCTAACCCATAAACATTAGCTTTAAATGAATAGCATTCACAATGTTAGTTAACCTCACAGAAATTAATGCCTGTTAAGGTAAGACTAAGACATAGCACCTACCTAGCAGATGCTGCACATAAAGGCATTCAGAACACAAGTGCAATGTAAGACTTTTGAAAGGTTTAGCCTAAAATACTCAAAAGAAAATTAAAAAATAATTTTAAATGGCTACTGTTTAGATGATGTTTGTGAACACTTGAATGTAACTTATCAAATATAACAATTTTAAAAAGTTAATCTTTTTGCTTATATATTCCCAAAATTTTCTCCTCTACATAAACTAACTTAACATTTTCCTATTTTGTTTGTTTGTTTTCAAGTCTGAAAAAGAGAAAAGTCCCCAGATTGCATTATTCTACAGAGCACAAAAAAACTCCTAATTTTATGATCAAGCTCTCAACCACTTAGTAGGAACTAATAACAGAACTGCTCCTATCACTGTACACAAACAACTCTGAATGTTGCTCTAGGAATTCAACATCTGAAGCAATGTCATTGTTTAACTTGACATCTATGTTGGCATCAGTTTCATTTAATTTACAGCTTTAAATGGATTTCAGGTTATTTGTAGGTGCCATTTTTTTCTTAAATAAATACATCTGCCACAGATTGCACAACTCAGTGCTTGTCACTTATTACAGCCTTGGCTTAAATATTGCTAAAAAATATTTCTTCACCACATTCACTTTGCTAAAGACTCCTGGTAATTATTTTAATGATATGGAGCACTTCAGTCTTAGAAGCTGTGACTGTTGAAAAAGACAAGCTTGTTTTCTGAATGTTATAGTGACACTTGCACATATTGCTTGGATTTGTATTACTTGCTTTGTTCTCCTGGGCTTCTCTTTGTTAGGAATGTATCCACAAGCCCTGTAGCACCAACAGCAGCAGGTTAAATCACATTCAGCTGAGCTGGTAGTGTAGGCGCATAAAGCAAAAGGTAGAGAACCTGAAGTGGCAGCACCAATCATTTTCCAAGAGACAAGACTCCTGCACTTAGTTGTTATGACCAACTGCTAATACAGTACCACTGCAAAGGCTGCATGCAGCAATGAACCTCATTACAAGGCAGAACATAAGTTCAAAGATGGCAAAGTCAAAACCATTCACTGTTAGAATTCACACAGTTTTCTTTATCATACAACCTTCCATTTACTTGACAACCTCACCTTTCTCCTCTCCTTGATCTTCACATCATTAACATTATGACCAGCTAAAAGCAGCGTTTTCTTAAGCATCCATGTCCTTTATGACTTTGAAGTTTAGCATTCTGGACCTTCCTTTTGCCACAAAACCATTCTGTATTGATTCACTTTGCTGTTGGATCCTGTGGTCTTGGAGCTGGCAGACTGTATGATCTCTGCAGTGGCATAAGAATTGAGGGTCTCAAGGAGAAAAAGCAAAGCCAGCATTGTGATCTACATTCTAAAATTGAGGAATTAAACTGTGGAAGACCTTCAGAAATGTTGACCAAAATGGGCCATAGGGATAGCATTCAAATTACTCAAAACATGAAACAGGAGAGGTGGTGCTCCATGGGGCAACTGAAAAGACCTGCAACTTGCAGTGAGTCACATCACTCATAAATCAAAAGAGCTCTGTCAGAACTACTGTAAAATACACTTAGTCTGGATGTCACAACACAATTAAAAAAGAATGGTAGTACTTTGAGAGCACCTGCCTTTCCTTCCAAGACATTCATAGTTCTCTGATTTGCAAATTCCTTCTAGGCTTCACCGGTTTAAACAGGTGAGGAACCACAGCAGTCTCTGATTTTATCTGACTCCATAGACAATGCTTTTTCTCTTGGCTCTTGTTTAACTTGGCTCACACAGGTGATACCCTCTGTATTTTCTTCAGCTTAAAACAAACAAAAATCAAACACTGAAGTTCAAACTCCACTGACAATGCTTCAGCCCCAATAACTGTATGCATTTAAAAGAAAAATACTTCAGGAACTCAAACTAAATGGGTAAGGTATATATGAAGTCAACTGCTGTTTAGCTTGACAGGCAGTTATGTCACCTACTGTGCTCTAAGACATTGCAAGTTGACATGAACTTACTGCAGTAAAGCTCCTCTTGAGTAACAATGTTTAAAACATTTTATGAAAAAAAAAGCTTGGAGATATTAAATCACTTTCACACAAAATGTCTTTCCTCTTTCTCATGGAAAATTAAAGCAGCCATCCATTAATTTTTTTTTTTAAATTTTTATGTTTTTGGTCGTGAGGGTTTTTTTTCCCCAGGGGAATGGAGAAATGAAGGTTATATTGCTGAAAAAAAATGAACTCTAAAGCATGTTGGTTTAGAGAATGACTTACACTTCAGGCACAATTCTTTCACACAAAATGTCTTTCCTCTTTCTCATGGAAAATTAAAGCAGCCATCCATTAATTTTTTTTTTTAAATTTTTATGTTTTTGGTCGTGAGGGTTTTTTTTCCCCAGGGGAATGGAGAAATGAAGGTTATATTGCTGAAAAAAAATGAACTCTAAAGCATGTTGGTTTAGAGAATGACTTACACTTCAGGCACAATTGGCCTGTTCTCATGCACATACA
>NW_008690391.1:16351-24512 GCF_000695815.1 Acanthisitta chloris | reverse complement strand
TTCCCAAGTTAGTACTTACACATGAGACAATCCAGGACATAGAGGACAATTTTAACTAACTGCACATGTGTGTAAGTGTATGCACACATGGAGGAGAAAAAATAAGTCTTGAAATACACACTGACTGAACTATTAAGTTCAAGTATATGGTGTTTCCCTCAAATAAGCTCTGTAGCATTGTTCCCTCTTCAGTCTAGACTGTTTGATCTGCTCTTCCAAGAAGCTGTCTCTGGGACAAAAAAAAAAAGGCATCTCTTCCTTTCATTTCATAAGAAACTCCTCCATTAACTTAGGAATGGCACCAATATTCTTGTGATTCCCAAATTCAGGCTGGTGAGGACAGACTGAGACCTTGAGCAGAAAAAATAAAAGCATACCCCAAAGGACCAGTGCATTTAGTCCTTGTAGTTATATAATTTTGTATCTGACTACATTTCTTTTTGAGTCAATTAGTATTTCTTTGAAAATTCACTTATGACATTCATCATATACAAATATTTTTGAGAGGCATCAACATCTAGACTGAACAAATGGCTTAAACACTTGATAACAGAGCTCTCTGAACTTCTTCTACCCTGAAAGAAAAAAGAATTCTCAGGAGAGAAGTCAAACTCAAATAGAAAAGGGAAAACAACCAGTTACACAATCTTTTCAATACAAAAGGCAGAAAATCCCTTACTGCCATAATAAAATAACACATTATTACTTTAACACATATGAATTTCAGTATGTTTCCTCATGTACCCTTAATTTATACTAATTTCTGTAGTATTCTGAAAATGAAAATATAAGAATTCATAAAGAAATAAAAAGGAAATAAAGCTTTGCTGACCTGCAAAAGTCATCTGTGCATATGGAGACAATTATTGCTCTGGCATTATGAATGTGTAGGCTATGATCTAGCACATCTTTACCTACATATTTCTGCAAAACTACTCAAGTCATCATTTTAGAAGTCATAGATGACAAAAAAAGATAACATAGAAATAATAAAGGATTGCACAGCTAACATTTCAGACTCTCTGGATAGTCAAAAGACCATGTTGTGCTGATCTGTATATGCTCCATATCTAACAGGTTCTCTTCACCAAAAATTAATAGCCCCTCTATGAGATTACAAGTTTCCATTCTCAATGAGGTTCTATGACTGAGAATTCAACGACTGTATCTATATTTGATAGAAATGGTTTTAAGTAACCTTCTACTGCTTTTTGGTGTTTATTGTGCATTTTTTAAAAAATATTTTCAAACAGAGCTTGAAATTCCAAGCTACTCCATCTGATCACTTCTAAAGCATATTGATGACTACAGAATTTTAATAAAACATTATTTTAAAATTTCAGAAATCTGCTGGGATAGTATAAAATTTGTTATAAACTAAGAAGTCATCAAACTCCCCATATTTCTTTCCAAAGAGTTCTAACTAGATTCAACATTGGTTATTTTCTATTCTTAGTTTTCCTTAAAACAATCATTTCAAAGTTCATACTATTTGGATTTTTAGCAAAAATATCGTGTTTGACAAATAAGACAGTATTTGGTCAAAGACATGGACAATCATCTCTTTACAGCAAAAAAGAAATTTAGGGGCTTTTTTGTGGGTTTTTGTTTGTGGCTTTTTTGTTTGGGTTTTTTTTGGTTACAGCAAAAACTAATTAGAATCAGCTGAAATAAGTCTGTGCTGGAGTTCCCCATTATCACACATTTATCTCCTTTTTTCAAGACACACAGAACAAGATCCACTGTATTTTCTACACTTAGATGTTATTGGGAAGACTGCAGCTTCCTATGTGCTGCATAGCTGTCCACAATCTGTACTGGAATATTCTGTACATCTCCCAAGAGAATCTGATGGACTCCTCCTTCTAGGCTTCTGGAGTCACCTACCCCTCCAGCTTGTACCAACTGGCCCATGGTGACCAGACTCTGGTCAGAGCTAGGTGTAGTCCCAAAAGCAGAGGCAGCAGTGCTGTGCTGTGTTAGGCCAGCACCTGCCTGCAGATTGTGTCCCTGACTATGGACTTGAGAATGGCTGGTTACTGCACTCCCTATGGAATCCAGGAGACTTGCAGGGCTGGGAGGGGAAGGGTTATTTACAGCTATCAGGGCTGTTGATCCATTTGTGGAGGTGAATGTTGACTGCAGTTGTAATCCCTGTGAAAGAGAAGGCAAAAAGTACTAACAAGCCAGTGTTTACAGCAGCAGGAGTCTGCATTTAATGTCACACATTTTGCAACGCTGGAACTGGGTAACTTCTGACTTCCTACACATCATCTCTTCTGAACAGTCTATTGCAGCAAGCCTAGGCTCATGTTGTATTTGAAAACAATTAAGACAATGGTATCCAGCAGCACCTACAAGATTGCTTATGACCATAAAGCTCTAATTTTGGACTGATATTCAGTTTCAAATCATTCCCCAATACTGCTCATTCCCACGAGATGGACATTGTAAGCTAAGCACACTGCTTTAAAATAAATAGAGAATGAGGTGGAGCCAGGACGTCTTCAGAAAGAGAGGGAAACAGCAAGTGGAACAGCTTTTTTTTTGGGAAAGAACCATGCATTTCATTGGGGTTTGGGAAATATGAAGGCAGCTTTTCAAAGTAGTTAGGGCAGAAGACTAAGAGAGACAGCTTTGAAGAGAGATGAGCTTTAGAAGAAGCTCTTTTACCATGACATTCTTATCCCCACTTCAGCCTGGAAGTTTGTGGATAGGAGCAGTGTTAGGATTTTAACATATTTTCTTAAGAGGCTGGAGGAGGATTTAAAAGGAATACATAAGACTTGCATATCTCCCCTCAGTTCTGCAGTATTTTGGTTTGAGGCAGAAACACACTACCTTCACCTTCTTGGTTTTGCCTTCACAAGAGACCCTGACTTCAAAGTGTGAAAAGATGGTAGTGGGATCCCCTGCACACCACAGCTCTATGCTAAATGTGACCTGCAAGAGGAAGAGCTGACAGCTGCTGCAGAGTCCATGTTACCTAGCTAGTGTTTGGGATTACCTGAGAGAACGTGCTGTTCTTAGCTCGCCTTCAGCACTTCCAGTGCAGCATGTTTGATGTTCTGTAAAAGACTTGACTGTACCTGAAGTTGTGCAAGTATCTTGGGCTGAAGTGAAGAGAGTGAAGACAACAGTTGAGTTGTTTCTGGTACCAAGGACTCTCCACTCTGGCTGGATTCTGCTTTGGTGATGACTGACTTCCCTACTGAGCTCCCTACAGCGCCAAAGAGAGGAAGCAGAGTTATGCATTCAAGTCATTTTTAGCAAGATGTTCAAGCATATGTGAAGCACAAACCATCCAGGAACTCAAGTACCCAGCTGGATCTGGGGTACTGTGTGCTTTGATAGACATATCTGTACAGCTGTAATTTAATTCTCTCTAGACAAGTGTTATTAACACCTTCATCCAAGGTAAAACGTACTTTCCACTTAACCATCCCACAAAAGTCTTCAGTTCCTTGAGGACGCTAAATAAAAACCCAATTTATAATTTTCATACTTCAGCCCATGTCATTATGACTGCATGTATTTTTTTCAGACATGAAGTCAATTTGTTAAAAAAAGTATAGCAAAATAGTTATACCAAAATAATCCTTTTCAAATTCAGCTCACTGACAGATCCTGACAGCAAGCCCTCTGGAAGGAAACTGAACTTCTGTGACATAGCTAATTAAACCCCCCCACATTTGGAGACCGCTAAGTTATTCATGCAGTCCTACCATCTGAAGGTGGTGAGGCAAATGCAACAGTCACTGTTTCTGTGAGGACATTCCCACTCTCTGTGGTCCACTGCAGCTGAAAGGAAAAAGATGTCAGTTCTCAGGGTACAAGCTTGTCTACTACAGGAGCACAGGCTCAACACGGGCTCCATAGGAAAATGGTGTATAAAACTACACTTTCTTATTTTCTTAGAACTATACATTTTGGGAGCTCTTGGCTTACAAAAAAAATAATTATGTAAAAGCCTTTTTAACATGCACTACATCAGGAAGGCTAAAGTCTGCTCATGACAGTTTAAAGACTTTAAAATAAAAATTAGTCAAGCCATTTGGGTACCTAGCATGTATATTTATCCACCTGGGCCACAACAGTGTAGGGAGAGGAACAGCATGATTTAACAGTACAGTTTGTCAAAGCTGATTTTAAATCAGCAATTTCTTAGCAGTCAGACTCATAACCGGGAAAACTAGGATCACTGTGTATCCTTTCTTACTCAATATGAGGAAGAAAATTAAGGAATGACACTTCAAGAGTTACTTAGCATTTGGAAGCATCAACTTCATGCTTGCTTCACTTGCTATAAAGTGCATTTATTAAGATTTACACATCCAAAATGTTGTGCAAGCCCTAATTTATACTGCACCTGAGACACACTTCATCCCCATTTTTTCAGATATGGAAAAGCAGTAGTAACTTCTTCAAAACACAACGACAAAGCCATGTATTAAATTTTCTGCCACATGACAATTTTTCTACCCCACATGCCTTCCTGTTCATGCAGTCATCATGACTAGTGCTAGTATTGTATCATTTGTCAATCAACTAACAGTAATCTAAGCCCGATGAGATAAATACCGAATAAGGTCAGAAGGTTTTATTCACACTTAATCCCATCTTGTTCAGACAGAGATACCACTGAAAATACTGCTGCTGGAAATATACAGTCATAGAGAATTTTGGATGAAGCACAGCTGAGTGGTAAAAACTAAAATTAAGATTTCCATCATTTAACTCCAAAAATCATAAAGAAACACAAAGGCCAACATACCATTGCTGGGATACTTTCTGAATTACACAACATCTCTCCATTCCTCAGGGACTTCTGCACTTCATGAATGTGGTTCTTGATGTCATTCACAGTGGGGAAGAAGGACAGATTATGTCTTTCTGGCACTTTGTCAGGCGCGAATAATTCTCTTTCCACATACTTTCTGGCACATGTTAAAGGACATTAAAATATGTGTATTTAAAAATATTGTGATATTTCCCTCTTTTAAAGACACTGCTACCTTCTTCCCCCCCTTGCTGCAATGACAAGACAAAAGCAAGCTAGATCATCTTCTAAGCCAGTTCCTTGTGCATCTGCTATAGACTTTGGAATAAAAATCCCTATTTATTCAAGTTACTTTAAAGAGTACAGCAGCAATTAGTGACTACTTACAACAATATGGAAAAAGAAAACAAAAGCTTGGGAAAACAGAGTCTCATGACATCTGGGAAATATATTCAGTAATGCATCAGCACTGTCATTTAGTTGCAAACCAAATTAATCAAATGCAAAAGTAGATAAAGCATTACAGACTGAGAGTATTCTAGACAGTTCTGTACCTTAGTTGCTTCCTCACTGCATAGACCTGCTCTATTCCCTGAGACACCAGTTCTCGGATCTTGTCTGCCACTTGAGGATGAAGTCGAGAAGGCAGAATACAGTTTTCATCTCTAACAAGTTCCTCCTCCTCCTCAGAAGACACAGAAAAATGGGAGGGTGAAAGACGAAGGCAGGAAGTTTCCACTTGATGGTACTGGTGGGCTTGCTGAGTGGGTAACTGTACATACCACCTGGCAAGGAGGAGAGAGTTTATACACACAATTCTCAAGCAAAGGCAAAAAAAAAAAGTCTCCTGGGGGAACAGCCTGACAATCACAAACAACCTAGTTAGAGTGGCATAAGTTTTTACAACTCCTGAGCTAGAAGGAAAGAAGATAAAAGGGAGCTAGAGAGGGACTCTTTGTTAGGAACTGCAGTGATAGGACAAGGGGTAAGGGGTTCAAATTGAAGGAGGGGAAATTTAGGCTAGATACTAGGAAAAAGTTCTTTCCTGTGAGGGAACAGCCTGACAATCACAAACAACCTAGTTAGAGTGGCATAAGTTTTTACAACTCCTGAGCTAGAAGGAAAGAAGATAAAAGGGAGCTAGAGAGGGACTCTTTGTTAGGAACTGCAGTGATAGGACAAGGGGTAAGGGGTTCAAATTGAAGGAGGGGAAATTTAGGCTAGATACTAGGAAAAAGTTCTTTCCTGTGAGGGCGGTGAAACACTGGGTTGCCTTGCCCAGAGAGGTAGTGGATGCCCCAACCCTGGCAATGTTGAAAGCCAGACTGGATGAAGCCTTGAGCAACCTGGTCTGGTGAGAGGTGTCCCTGCCCATGGCAGGGGGTTGGGACTAGATGATCTGTGAGGTCCATTCCAACTCCTACAATTCCATGATTCTACAATTCTGTGTCTTTCAGAACTCAAGGCCTTCTCACACCTTTCAATGTAAAATGAACCAGCTCAACCCCCAAATAATACAACTATTTCTATCAATACCCTGCATGAAAACATCTGCTGAAATTCCAAAGCTTGGTGCTTAACTCAATTTACCAGATTAATACTTCAGAGCCACAGAAGTCTTACTGACACCGTGTGACTTTTTACCTGTGGTATTAATCAAGAGCCTTAGTAAGTGACTAAGTGAAAAATAAAGCAAACCAAGTAAAATATTGCTCTTTTTCACTTCATTTGTGAAAATGAAGAAAAAAGTGGAAGTTTCACCTGAGGACACTGCCAGCATCTACCAAGTTCTTCTTGAGCATGTTGAATGCTTTCTCCTGCTCCATTCTTATGATTTTCTTGTCAATTTTAGGGTCAGTAGGAACCCTGTACTCCGGAAACTTTTGAACCTTTTTAATATAGATCCTTCCATGGGGAAGGAGGGTGGAATAAAAAAAAAAAAACAAAACATTTCTCCATCAGTACACTTTGTCCTTGGGAGGGGAAACGCAAAAACCCTCACCTACTTCACATCAGACATTAGTAAAGCAATAGTGCAAGCAGAGTGATGCAGGATGTGAAGAGCCTCTAAAAGAACTGTACAGTTATTAAGGACACATCAACTGAGATGGATGCAGACGGATGTAGACAGACACACTTCTCTTCTAGTCCGGAAGACACTCAGCAAGAGTGAATTTGCTTTTCAGCAAAAACTCTCTGTCTCTCAGTACAGCAAAAGCACAACACCACTTGTGAACAGCCTGCAGTTCACCCAGCTTGAAGCCAGAACTGAGCACATACACATTGTACTGGTTGGGGCTGGGGTAGAGCTAATTTCTTCACAGTGGCTAGTATGGGTCTGTCTTGGATTTGTGCTGAACATAGCGTTGATGATGGATGTTTTTGTTGAGCAGAGCTTATACAGAGCCAAGGCCTTTGCTGCTTCTCATACTGCCACACTGGCATGGAAGTTGGGGATGCATGGGAGATTAGGAGAGGGGATAGCTGGGACAGGTGACCCAAACTGACCAAAGGGATATTCCATACCATATCACATCATGTTCAGTATATAAAGTGGGAGAAAGAAGAAGGAAGGGAAGGACATTTGGAGTGATAGTGTTTGTCTTCCCAAGGAACCGTTACGTGTGCTGGGGCCCTGCTCTCCTGGGGATGGCTGAACACCTCCTGCACAGGGGAAGCAGTGAATTAATTTCTTGTTTGGCTTTGCTTGTGTGTGGCTTTTGTTTCCCCTGTTAAACTGTCTTTATCTCAACCTATGAGTTTTCTAGCTTTTACCTTTCCTATTCTCTCCCCCATCATGCTGGTGGTGCTTGATTGCTGACTGGGGTTAAACCACAACACACACCTAGCTCAACTTTCAGGTAAACACACTCTTAGCTCAGTAAAATCTGAACAAACACCCAGGAGGATGCTCAAGGACAAGGAAACAAAACCATTAGTGTTGGATAAGGAGAAACTCCCCAGTAAACAGGAAGAACTGTAACTCCTTCATTTAGTACAGAGGACACGTGCTAAATTAGGATGATTGACTGACAACAGTGCAATGAAAAGCCTGAATTAAAAAACAACAAATAAGATGACAAAGTGTTAGGACCAGAAATGCTCACTAAAAGACACCACAATAGCTCATTGTTGCTCCGGTAAATAATGATTCCCACTTATACTGCTACTTTGCATCCAGCAATCTATCAAACCTCAGCCTTATTCAGCTGAACAGGACAGCATTTCCTCCTCAAGAGTATCAGCCTCAAGTTATCAAGGAGATGAAGCTAAGAGCGGGTGTGTATCAGCTACCATCCCCTAAACAATGCTCTGTCAAGGATGCTGAGTCACTCTTCCAGCTTTATAGATAATTTTTACCTTGCTGGACAAGTGGCTTTG
>NW_008690391.1:5786-16340 GCF_000695815.1 Acanthisitta chloris | reverse complement strand
CCTGCTCACCAGCTTTCTTGGGCTGAAACCCTTTTCTCCTTGGCCCATATTGGCACTCCATTACAATGGCTCTGCTTCCTGGGAACAGAAAGCAATACACCCTATTTATTCAAGCAATCACTTTAGTTATTATGGTAAAATAGAAACTACAGAAGAGATGAGAGTTCTGAAACAGTTATTTCTGTTTGCCATTGGACTCTTCAGAAGACAATGCTTAGACGCAGAAAGCAACTACAGTGCAAATACTTCTGGGCAGAATCCCCAAAATATTAAGAAAATCCACAGCTGAAATAAAAGATGTGCTGCCAGTGGCTGGGATAGAGTTAACTTTCTTCACAGTAGCCAGTATGAAGCTGTGTTATGAGTTTGTGCTGGAAATAGTGCTGATAACACAGGGATGTTTAGTTACTGCTGAGCAGTGCTTGCAGAGTCAAGGCCTTTTCTGCCTCTCACCCCTCCCCACCAGTGAGGAGGCTGAGGGGCAGAAGAAGTTGGGAGGGGACAAGGCTAGAACAGCTGACTCCAACTGACCAAAGTCGCATTCCACACCATATGGAGCCATGTTCAGCATCTAGAGCCGGGGGAAGCGGGAGGAAGGGAGGACATTCAGAGTTATGGTGTTTGGCTTCCCAAGTAACCATTGCAGGTGATGGAGCTCTGCCTTCCTGGGGGGGGCTGACAATGGGAAGTTGTGAGTGAATTCCTTATTTCACTCTGCTTGTCTGCACAACTTTACCTTCTAAACTGTCTCTGTCTCAACCCATGAGCATTCTCATTGTTACCCTTCCAATTCTCTCCCCCATCTCACAGCAGCGAATGAGTGAGCAGCTCTGTGGTAGTTTCCAGCTGGGGTTAAACCAACACAAAAGGTCAGCAGCTATTTCCAGCCTCATGGCTTAAATCAACACTTCAGACCATGCTGTCCCATAAACTCCTAACTGCAAGTCTGACCTATCTTAATTGCTAAATAACACAGTTTCAGTGTGGCAATACTCACATGACACCAGACAGGCTTAAATAAATACTGTGTTGCTCTAAATTTAAAGCGAATTCTTCCAGTCAGACTTCTAAAAAAAGTGGTCAAGAAAGAAACATCTTCAAAATTTCTTTCATGTCATGTTTAGTTATCTTTTATTTAGAATTCATGTACCCCAATATGAAGGCAAGGAGCTGCCTATACCACAAGTGTTATAACCAAAACCATTTTAAGTATTAAAACAGCAACATAATGTGTTTCCATAAGATACCAAATGATTTATGCTTTAGGGCACGATGTTAAATAAAAAAGATAACTATGTATAACAAACAGATATCTTGTTTCTTCTTTAAAAACAAACAAAATTTAAATTCCAGAAGCAAAAAGACTTCAGCAGTTTTAAACTACTCCTTGCTAATAGGAATCACAAAATTAATTTGATGGGGCCCTTGTTTTACATAAGTATCAACTATCCAAAATTCTTATTAAAAACAACAATCAAGATTGTGATGAGCAGTGCATGTTTACATCACGGGGAGCTACCCAGCTTCTCTGTATTTCCCCACAGCCAAAGCACAGCAGTATTACAAACTGGTTTCCCTTCTGCAGAAGGGATAAATTCCTAGAGAACAACACTGTAGTCCTATACAGTTTAGAATTCAGTTACCTGGGATCTGAACTGCAGTTCAGCAGATCATATTTACAGCTTCTTCCGTACAGGTGAAAAGGATTTTAATGAATGCTTTTAGTAGAGGAGTTATAAATTACACCTAAGTGTATTCAAAAGGCAACATATTAGAAATATAGATTATGTCTGTTTGGGGCTGTGAGCAAAGCAAAAAGTATTGCTATTTAATGATCTGAGTCTCCATTAGTCTACAACTTTAAAACAAAAAATGTGTGGTTTTGCTCTAAAGATCTTACTGTGGGGCAACACACAGTAAACTTTAGGAAAACTTCCATCAGAGAGATTAAACTCATCTATCAGGCAAATCTTAGAGGAAACTAACCATGTCTCCTACACATGTTGGGGGAAAAAATTGTAAGTTGCTTTGACTTTGTTCTTAGTTTTCTTATACCTCATAGTTTGTGGCAGAAGCTTTAAAACTGGTCCTAACATTTAACTTTTTCAGTAGCTTTCAAAAAAAAACAGAAGGAAAAAACCAGGCACATAACCTACATTCCTGTCATTCATTTTCTATATGTATCAATTAAACCCCATTAATTTTATATCCAAACTAAGTCTTAGTAATTTCACATATGCATTGCATGAGCTAAATATATGATTACCATATATGTCTGCATATTCATTTTAAAAAAGATAAATAACTGCTGATGTATGTTGATGCATCTTGTTTGGTTGGTTTTTCAACTTACTTTTATTAAGGTTGCAATTTAAATAGTTTATTGACTCCTACAGAACAAACTCTTTAAAAGATCTTCAAGTTAGGCAAGAATAATCAAACAAGCTCTTACCCTTATGGGAACTTTCATATCCTAATAGAGCAGATAAGACCTCCACCCAAAGATCTCATCACAAGAACCCCCATCAATTGGTACTTAACTAAATTACTTTTGAAGAACAAAAGGAAATAATCACAACAAAATGTTAAAAAAATCAGGAAACATGTTTGCTGTGGTTTCAGGAAACAAGCTCCTTCAGACTACATCACCGAAGTACCCAAGCTGCTCCTTTTCTTATGTTTGTGCCTTGACTGCATCAATACTAAGGAACAACATAAAGATTCTTCTTTATGGCCAGCTGGCAGCTGATGTTGAAATTTTAACACAGTAGTTATTGAAATAAAAGTTAGTTACCTGCATTGACAAAGGGGATCCCATCATATGGGACATACTGAGATTTCCACATCAACCGTGAGGCAGGTTTGGCTGTGCTTGGAGACTGGCGTGTCCCCCACACACTTTGTGTTTGCTGCTTGTGTAGTGTTAGAACACTCTCCAGCTCTGTCTCTCTCACACAATAGCCACGGTACGAGTCCCCAATTCTCTGCATGGAAAGGAGGTGAAATAATAGAATTATTCACCCAGCTGACTGCTGAACATTGCACAAGAAAACAAAAGCAGTCAGGGACTCTGGCAGGTGAGAACACAGGTCCAGATTTTTGGCATTTCATGCTTTTTTGTTTCCACACTAGTATCCTCACAAAGAGATTCACCACAGGATCTGACACTGGAGTAGTTCCCACTGAGGTCAGGAGTTTGTCAGCTATCCAAGACCTCAAGTACACTAAGAACCCCTGAAAAGGTTACGGTCATTGACAACTCTGATTTCCACAGGATAACTTCACTCCTGTGGTTTCCCCCAACATACACTTCAGTTGCAGTTACTGCCTAGACAAACTCATCTTAGATGAACTTTTTCACTTGACCACCACAGAGAATCTCTGAAGCACCTATGGCTATGCATCTACTGCAACACATGCATGCTGCACTGAGCTGGAGCAGAATGCACCTGCTTATACCACCAGTAACTGTCTCACCCACTTAGAGCACCAACTTTAAATGGAATGTCTCACACAATATCACTCCCAGCCTTTGAGGCACTCTTGATTCTCAACATTACACAGAAACATACTGTAACAGATCTGCCGTGTGCAAACTGATTCTGGCTTCAATGAACTCTGCTTATGCCTGTGCAACTGCACAAAACCTGCATCTAACTCGATTCAAAGTAGTTGAGCTACTCAGTGCCATCACAGCTGGTTCAGTGCTGGGCTGCCAGGGCCAGCCAGCAAGCAGCAAAATTACTGGAACAGAGAAGAACTTTCCATCCAAGCTCAGAATGCCATGCTTGCTTCTGTTCATGTGCAGCTCAGAACCAGGCTGGCCAACCAGCTGTAGGGAACACCCAGCACAGTTTGCCAGCTCAGTCCTACAGTGTATCTGTGGGACAAGCACAGGGTGAATGAGTACTAAAGTCTGATGGATCTGTTTTGCCACCTTCAGTGACAGAGCAGCCAGATGATTAAATAATACAACAAAGCACCAGCAGTGTCTCTTCAAGACTGTTGCACAGATAATTTAGTGACAACTGCCTGAAACCTGCCTCATAGTCATCTACGAAAAACAAAATGGCTGTGGTTAGCAAGACCTAAAGCCAACAAAGAACCAATGAAGATCTTGTGAATGAACTAGGCCAGCATGGTGGTGCTGCTAGTGCAAGCCCAAACACAGAGGGTTATGCATGCACCAGCTGTGTGAGTCACTCTGAGACATGTGCTGCTTACAGCAGCTAACAAAGTCTGCACAGGCTGCACTCACACAGCTGCACCAGAAAAGCAGCAATAATAGTTAAGGCACTGTCTCCTATTCTGTCTTCACTTTTGCACAAGTTAGATCATTTTCCCAAAACTGGTGAGGCAAGGAGGAGGAAGAGAAGACACTCATACAGCATGTAAGATCCTTGCTTTCTAGGAGCTTTGCCAGTAGGAAAAAAATGGAGAAATAAAACCACCTGCACCAGACAAATAAATTAACTTAGCTTTGCATAGTTAATTAATGCAGTTTTTAATTACACTTGATTTCAGTATGCTGATACATGCTGGAAATGCATTCTAATCAGAACACTGAAAACTAAGTAAGTTATTGAAAATTACTAACTTTATTTAAATTCACTTCTTATTAGCAATGTAATTACCTCAAAGCAATAGGATACCCTCCAACCCTTTAACTGCAGCCAAGCTTCAAGCCAAAAAAGAAGCAATTCCTTTTCTCTCCCTGGCCTCACCTCAGAAGGGTACATATAAGCTTACACTAAAGTACACACACCAAGGCTGCAGTTTTCCCTGAGTGAACTAACAGCAGCAGGGTGCCAGAGGCATTGTGCTGTCTAGACACAGCAAGTGTAAACTGAACATTTCAGGGTAGTCAGACCCCAAACACAGAGCTTAGCCTTAATTTGGATAACTGTAGCTTTTACTGTGTTTGCCTGTAGCACTAACTGCCAAAGGAGTAGCCGCCCTGGGAGCGCAGTGGCTTCACCTGCTGACATCTCTGGTGAAAGTCACACAGACCTCAACACTGTATAAGTTTGTTTCTATTCTGGCAAACAACTGAAAGTGTGGAATTGTGAGCTGACATGTTTATCAGCACCTCTCCAAACTTCATCTCCAAATTCCAGTAGGACAGTCACACCTGAAAGCTAACTAACAGCTCAAAATCCCATTGTTTCTAGTACGTGCCCATGAGAAGATATATACATCCTAGCAATCTCCAGTGGATCAGAGAGGATTAATGCATACAGGTAAGAGCTCTGCTGAGGAGCAGAGATAGATCTTTTTATCCTCAGAACACATTCAAACTCTTCTGTAAATGTTGCTGTGAATTTTAAATTCAGCAGGTGAAATTTCTTGTAATAGACTCTGACAAAGCAGATCATAATACAAATCCTCCTATAAAATGAAACCAAAAATAAATTATTTGGATAAGCCATATGGATGCTAAGACTATGTACCATATAGTGCTAAAAACACAATTTAGTAAACTTCATTGACTAACTGGCCAACTGAATTAAGTGACTGATTCTGTGAAAATGCTATCTCCCCCACGGAAGAATCTGTGTTATTAATTTTCTGACCTCTTAATATTTAAGTGGACATAACAGTGGATGCTACCATTTGTATTAAATAAATGGCACATAAAAAGAGGAATAGATGAATATATTTACTTTTAAAATTATTTATAAGTGGATATAGAAAGAAATCCAGTTTTTAAGTCCCTGCAACTGCAATTTCCAGTCATCATTTCCAAGCCAATAGGAAAAAATGCAAGTGGTTGAGATATCTAAAGAGATGAACCAGTTAGAAAGAGTATGAGTTTTCCTTTTTAGAAGTATTAACAGAAAATAAAAATCTACCAGGAAGTCTGGTAGCAGGAGGAAGGGGTAGTTGATCTCTCCAGAACCTTCCCATCTCCCCTCCTTTCCTTTTAAGTGACTTATGATGCATTCTAGCTGCCACTATCATCCTAGTCATCAGGGCAGTTCTGCAGACATCTAACAATATGCAAATATGCAAATAAAGAAAGAATTCTGTTTAGCTCAAAAGCCATTACAGTTAATAAAGACAGAGCATTTTTTAACAAAAGAGAAGACAAGCACTGGTATCCTAACCTGCTGGGAGAAAAAATATTCCGTGAGAATATCTAAACAAAAAATCCTTAGTAAAATATTGACATTAATGTGCAGTCACTGGGAAGTCGAATGGATTTTGATTTCTGTGTCACAACACAAACCAATATGAACAGTTGCAGAAGACAGCAAAGTTTACACTGCAGTTCAAGAGCAAACTCCAACATGGCACACAATGGCTCTTCCCAGCACTGTAAGGCATTGGGTTTTCAGCAGCACATTTTTTGCTTCAGGAGTTGTTGATGGTTACTCCATTACACTAACATTCTCAGAAAAGAAAGGGATTCCATAGCATTTGCTGCGTTTAACTATCCTAGCAGTATTAGTACTATACACCAGGGAGCTTGAACACAGCTTCTACAACTATAAATTATTCCTTTCATGGAACAGGATGAGTATCTTAGATCAAGATAATAAAACATCAAGTCAGAATTCTTTGCAGCCCACCTCACAGTTCCTGAGATGGCGTGCCCAGGCAGGCGTGTTTGGTGGCAGTGGCTGGAGAGGGATGGGAAAGGAATCTTCCCCCACTCTGAAAAATAAATAAAAAAATAATACAAGTCTATACAAACATTCAGTCTAAACCGCAGATAACATCAAATTAGTCTATTATGTATAACCCTGGAACATATGGTCAAACTATAGATATTGTATCAACTTCCCTTAAAAACTTGGGGTTCATTTTCTTCATATTTCATTGTTAAAATAATTGACACTAAATGTAAGTACTTAAACTCCCCTGTGTTTTCTACATCCAAGACCTCTGAACATTCGGTACTCTCAGTACTGTTGCTTAACAACAACAGACAAATCATAGTGAAACAGACCAGCTGAGTGTCTTGATAATTTTCTTATGCAGACTGATGATAAAATGCTGAAGATTAAAACCAATATCCAACACTTTCTAAATGTGTCACATTTTAGTACAGATTACTGAAAAACACTTTCAGTAACTATTTCAAGTACACACCTAGTTTCTCCATTTCCAAAATCCTGGGGTAGAAAAAATACTTACTCTGTGTTTACTGTTCCAAAATAAGTGCATCACCTCCTGTCCATATCAATGTTTCCTTTCCAGGATCACTTTTCTAACATGTACAGACTGTGCTCACAACATTCATTTGCAAACTGTTTCTCTTCATTTGACATGTTTCTTGAAGACATATAAATTGTGTTGCAGTACCCTAATTACCCTAATCTTTTCCATGTCTCAATTTCTAAAGAGCATAAACCAGTGCAAAGCCATCCTGCAGTCCACAAAGCAAACAGCTTATTTGGGAGGTTTTTTGTTGCTGCTGTAGTTTAATTTGGTTGGTTTGGGGTTTTATTTTAAGGAAAAAAGAATTCCAGAGTATTCAGAAATTAAAACAGTAGGCAGCACTTAGCATGGGGACAGAATCAGGTGGATATCAAGAGTAAAATACGTAACAACTAATTAACTTCAGAAACTTTGCTAATCTATCTGCCTGTGTATGTGTTCCACCAAAACACACTGGTAGCAGCTACTTTCCCATATTTTATCAAAGGACACTGAAGAAGTTATCCAGAAAACCAAGTAGGCTCTCACAGTTAATGTCAGCTATTGAAGCCTCTATCTAAAAAATCAATCTCTACAATCAGCTGTTCTTGTGGGAAGATGGTCTATATACACTTCAGTACACTCATCCATGAAACTCTGCCCCCTCAAACCTCAACCTTCCCTGGAGTTCCTTCACTGAATCACTTTCACCTCTTGGCTGGCAGTACCAGTATCTGTTTGAAGCACTTTCAGTAATTTGTACTGTACTATTTTAAATGCCCACCTATTGCTCTGGTCAGAATCCATCCAACTATCTCTGGAATACAGGTGATTTAATTGCTTTTTCCACTGCTCTAGCACATACGAAAGCTGCCTGAAAGCACAGTTAGCTACACATCATTCACTAAGAGTTCGTAACTCCCATTCTGTGGTAATTTTGTGATTGCAAAAACAAACTGCAGGAAAAAACCCCGCAGTACTAACAGTGGATCAAAGTGATTGTTCCTCCTTTTAACTCCTGACCTACCTGGTGGTTGTTTTTTTGGATAAGGTGAGAGATGCCTGTGGATGTAGAATGTAACTGCTTGTACTGTCTGCTACAGCAGCCACCACCACAGTCTGCAAGTTCCCATCACCAGACTTCTCTTCTGAAACACCTTAACAAAAATAAAACAGCCTCCTGGTTAATAGCTGAATGCAGAATGGGGAAATGACAAGCTGTGAGTAAACTTTGTGTGTTGCAAAAAAATGAAATAAGTTTTATAGGTGACACAGCAGTTTAATAGTTGTGAATCTGTACTCAAACTCCAAGCACATGTATGAAGACACATGGGATAAGGTTGGTTGTACTCAAGGACCTTGGTAATCCTGCTACTGCTAATGAATCCTTCCACAACAAAGCAAACAATCAGAACAAATCGTAAATGACTCTGGTTTACATTTCCATGAATCCATATAGGATTGCGCAACTATTTTGTTCCACTGCAATCACACACTGGCTGGTTTTAAAACAAGAAAAACTGAAATGATACTGCTTTTTTCTTAGAAAAGAACACCTAAACATGAAAAAACCAGGCCTCTTGTAATTGAATCTGACATGCTGCTAGAACAAATGTTTTAGCCTTTCTTGGTAACAGGAGCAATCCATAACCCAAAAATTACGAGTAGATTGATGCCCATGTGTACAGTTAAACAAAAACTTAATGGAAACTGAAAGCAGACATTTGATATTTTGGTCTTGCCATAAAAACAGGAGCTCTCTTCAGATGTGGGCCCTTCAATTAAGAAGGCATCGTCCCCCTTCCCAAGAGAGTGATAAGCTATTGGCACAGTACAGAAATCACTCCACTAGAAAGCTCCACAAGAAGACTCACAAGTGTGCAGACAGATTAGCACCACTCTGGCTCAAAGCACTAGCTCCTCCTACACAGACATGTCCTGAAGACACTACAGGCCACTCCGAAGCCTGCGCCAGTTCATGCATTACCACCATGTGCAGACAAGTGAAACTCAAGGGCTTCCCCTTTAATCTCTACAGTAAACCACTGAGAAGACTCCTAACTGCCTGTTAAGGATCAAGTAGCTACAAAGTCTTTTACACAGTAAGTCTCTAGAAAAAAACTTAAAACAAATAATAATGAAAAAAACACCAAACTCCTCTGTAGCACTCTTATAGAACATGTGTTCAAACAGTGTGACACTGAGTCGATGAAAAATGGAAATACAAAATTACTATTCAGCTTTGAAACTTAAGAGCCTACAAAGACTAGCAGTAATCCTTCTGTAACTAAAGGCTCACAGTCAGCTTTAAAGTAATGTAAGACTACACTGTCACCAAACAGTGGCCTTACTCCTGCAAGAGCAGGTGGAAAGGGAGGGAAGGTTGAGCATCAGGGTAGGAACAAGCCTTGCAATGCAAGGTCATGAAACCATATTTCAAATGTAAGTGAAAAGGGCTAGATCATGATTTGAATCCCAAATTGTTTCTATATCCACCCAGCACTGGGACTCTAGTCTTACCTTTGAGCTCTCATTCCACAGGAGCATTTAACTAGTACTCAGCTTTTGAGAATTTTATATAGAGAATGAAAAAAAGGTTTAAAAAACATTTGAGAGTTTAACAAAATGTGACCTAGTTCTCAGTACTATTCTGTGAATGAAACTAGCACACAGCATTTTGTCATCCAGCAAGGCTTCCAGATAACTAATCAATGCTTTCAGATTTCTGTATGCCCATTTATTCTAGAGAAAACCTTCAAATCTTCTGCTTCTAGCTGAGTATCTCACCACATACCTAAAATGTGACCATTAACACATTACAATGAAGTGAAAGTTACATCTCATTTTCCTTCAGTGGGAACTGAATTTTTGCCTAAATAATTCATTCCTGGCTTGACAAAACATGCATCATCACCAGTGATCTCTGGAACAGAGTTAATGGTCTTCTGGTCTACCCAACTACAGGAATGAACTACTTCACTCAAAATGAAGTAAACAGATAGATGATGAAAATTTGAAGCTGATAGTACAGCTGTCTGATGGCACAAATATCCTAATTAATGGTAAATAAGGCAAGAAACAGTACTGTACTTGAGAGCTCAATCGACTCATCACATATCCTTCAAAAAGGAGGCACCTTTCATAAGGCTTTTGCCCAATAGGAAACATTGTGTGTGGGGTGCCAGATTCATATCAGAAAGAAGATTCAGTATGTATTTTGTCTTTAAAGGAAATACATGCAAACAGAGACCATGCAGGAAGTGCTTAGTCACAGACCCTCAAGTCCCCCAGGTTAAACTCACCGCGAGTGCTGGTCACATCTAGAAGCTGACCTTGAGGAATAATCACTTGGGTCACCCCTGGCTGGGCAGAAGGCATCCCATGCAGCACCTGTCCATTTTCTGACTGACT
>NW_008690391.1:0-5762 GCF_000695815.1 Acanthisitta chloris | reverse complement strand
AATGGCACTAGTTTGTGCAGTCAGCCATGGTAGACCATGCAGCAGGACTGGGTTTGACTATTACCAGAACAGCAGCTATTTTGGTTAGAATTAGGGCCTGTAAATTAACTGGATTTCACATAACAAGAAAACTGCCTATTTATTGTCAATGTCTTAAAATTACTTTTCCCTTTTTTAAACGGCCCTTTAATTGAATTAAGGAAAGAAAAACATCCATCACCTTACATGATTCTACAATGAATTACATATTTATATGAAACCTACACCATGATTATTAAAACTATCAAAAATAAGACAGCCATTCATAGCTGGATTCTCTGTAAACCCATTCATGGACTAGCAGAATTAATCACGACATATAAAAATTTTGACCTTTACTTCTAAGAAACTGACCTCTACAGGAAGCATTTTATGCAAAAGCAGAGAGAAGAAAAGCACTGGGATTACAAAATATACAAATTAAATCACTCAGAATTCTGATAAAACTTAAGAGTATATTTTCCCATTAGAAAGGACTAGTTCCCAACAATGTTACAAAACCTAGAGTAACAAAGGATCAACTTGTTTCTTCTTGATCACACTTCAAAAGTGTCTTTAGTGACAGCACAAGCCATGACAATCAAACCCTCTGGGTGAGAGGATTACCTTTTTACAAAATAGGTGTTACTAAGCAAAGTTTTAAGCAAATTAACTAGGGAGTAGGGGGGAAGGTGAGACATAATGTGTTATCTTACGGTTCCAATCTCCCTCCCAAAAAAGACGGTTATCCAGGGAATATAGAGAAAGCAGCAGTGGTCAAAGTATGAGACCTCACCACACAAGAGCATCCAGATTTGATAATGACAAAAGATGTCAGTTGTTATTTGATAAAATCAGACAGGCTGCAGACAGGATTGGTCTCCCTGAGGAAGGGCAACTGCAGTATGAACTGAACCACTGAAAAGTTTCACTTTGTTGCTTACGTCTGAATCAGCTGGAAGCACCATGTAAGTGAGTTCTTCAGAGAGCTCCCTTGTCTGTGAACACAGCCCTAGCCTGTTTCAGACACACTCACCATGAGTGCACTGCATCCTCTCAGGGGCTGCAGCTCATAGAGAGGCTGCCTGGTTTGGTCTATCAGGTGCAACTCCTCTGAAGAGTGAGGCTGTGGCTGGGGTGGCCGTGCCAGCACAGCTGAGGATGGAGAACTGCCTGAGAGGTGTACTGTGATGGGCAAGGCTGCAGGAGAGTCACTGGCCAAACAATGGGTCCCTGGAATCCATGCAGGTTAGATATTTTCACAGAGGAAAAACAGTAAATTGTACTTTGAGTAGCAACTTCTACTAGAAAAACAAACAAAAGAAAGGAAAAGAACATTTAAAACCAATGTGCTGGATTGTATACTTGGAGGGAGCTCCTGTCCTTCTGATCAAGAGGCTAACACTAGCAGTTCTATTTCAGTTTTCCATTTCCATGCTGAAAATGAATTCATAGAACAAACTCGCTCTACTAAGGGGAAAGAAAATCCCTTGCACCCAAAATCTGTTCTCCAAAACCACTCGTCACTTTAAAATGTCTCAAGCCTACCCAGAAACTGAGGGGACATATACCAAAACAAAACTGTAAAACATCCACCAACTTGACTTGACTTCAAAAGAAATCTTAGCTACTATTCCAAATAGCACTAGTTGTGTTAAAGACATTGTGCAGAGACCAGAAGCATACTACCAAATCACCACCTGAATGATATTTTATGTTAGAAGAACATTACGCAGAAGAGCATTCATGCACAGACATCTCTCTGAATAGGAATATCGGGCAATATTTGACAATAAATACATGAAAGACTCCTCTTCCCCTATACCTACACAGATGTCCCATGTCCATGGACTCCTATTTGCCACATTCAAATTTTCAAGTGTTATGATCCTCTCCAAGGCATGACATCAAATATTTTATTGTTCAACAATTTTGTTAACACAATAAACCATATTTTTTTCCATCACTGTAACAGGACCTATTCAGATAATTACTGGATGCCATTACATGTTAAATCTGGATGTTTATCAATTCAAAGCACAAGAATCCAAGGGAAGGAACTTTTGTACTTTTTAAAGACACAATGTATTACAAAAAAGGCATGAAAAAACCTGCATTGATGAAATAGCATACTTTAAATTCATCTGAGAGGATGTAAAGGAAGCATCTACAAGGACAGTACATTCATACCTCACCTGAGAAACTCCTGTACCATCATTGCTTATGAACAAATCCCTAGATCTTTCCATAGCAATGGCATGGTCAACTCCATTTTCTTCCATTACAAGGTGACCTGAAAAAGTTAGAAAAGTTTGTTTCAGCCTTTCTGCCAAGACATTGCTGCAAGTGGTTTTTTGGTCTTTCAGATTTAGTCCTACAAGTTCTAATGCCTTTGCAAGATAACAGCAAAGTCCTCAAGAAATTCTTGTCTCTTTATCACTCTGTTACTCACAGCAGAAAAATTTCCTTGTGTTGCTTCAGGAGTACAGTTTAGCATTTTAAATGAATTTGCATGACTTGTCATTGCACTCACAGATACAAAGCACACATACGAACCCATCATTTTCATCTAAATATGTTCACAAGCACTGAACTAACAACCACACAAGATACATGAATATTTGATATTTAAACCTATGCCAGCACTGCTTTACAAATAAATTACTCACCTACTTCCATAATCAACAGACAGGATTTGCATTATACAACTCAGTCATGCAGACATCTTGAAGTAAATTACATTTGTTTTAAAGGGTTACAAAACAACATATAGATTAAATAAAATTACTACAGCAATATGCTTTGGGCAGGAAAATCACCAGATATGTGAAACAAAATGTGGCATTGATCACGTGATAGAAGACAAAAAGGCTGAGCTCCCAGCACTTCAGAGATTTACCTCTTATCCCAAAGAAAACTTTGAGGAGCTCAGTTGCCCACTACAAACCTTCAAGCAAACAGAGAATATTGGACAGGAAATTGCCGTATCCACAGGATAATACTCTCATGCACACAGCGCACCCTTTACAGCAGTGACCAACCCCAAATATTCACAAGCAATGAGACAAAAAGACAACAAACTTGGCCCCTACATTACAAGAGTACACATATACTAGCCTACACACGTAAAATGCTCAACTGAATAGAAAAAAACTTAATTCCTGCAGTTTTGGGGAAAGGTGTCCAGGATTTTTTTTAGTATTTACTTTAAAGACAGGCTGTGTTACATCAGCACATGACTCCTACCAGCTTTATCTTCTTCACCACACAAGTAAATTGCCTGAGATGGACCTTCTTGGCTGTGGTATTTCAAAACTGTTTACAGCTTTAGTAAAGAGAACGTAAAAGCCTAGAGAGACACTTGAAAAGAATTGTGTAACTCTGAAAGCACATATTTATTCTGCCTGGTAAAGATATAAAGGACATAGGCAAAGTAAATCCACATCTTCTTGGCTTTTGAAGCTGAATAAAGCATCCTGCTAATACAAACAGCACTGAGAACTTAAGCTGCTCATATGCTCAATATATTAATACTTTAAAGCAGATTTATTTTTCCATTCAGTTTTCAAGTAATGACACACCAAACCAAGTTCCAAACAAAGTTACCTCATGTTTACCAAATATTTTGGAGCTTTGGATCTGAGAACAATTATGAGATGTTTCAGTTACAATGGCTGAGGCATGTTAGCAGCAAATGAAAAAAACTCCCAGAAAACTAGATTTTGTCATCACTCGACTCAGTCAGAAGATTTAAAGAAGACATGGCAGTTCTGCTAAAGCAGCACATTTAGTTCTTTGAGATAAACTGAATAAGTTTTTTCAGCGACACTGATGGCATGTATTCTGAGCATGCTGGAACCTGACAGAACACAAGGACAGCTGTACTGGGACAGACTGATGACTTGGGGAGCCCAATATCCTGTATCTAACCCTGGTTAACAACAAAGCTCAGGGGGAAAAACCCCACAGCATTAGGAAAAATATACAGTGATATTTATCCAGCTTTCTTTTTATAAGCAACCCAGAAATACCTGAGGTTTTATATTTGTGTTTTTAAAATCCCAATGGTACAATTTTGCCCTGTGACTTTTTCCAATCACTGTTCTAACCCAGGTAAATCACTGGCACAAACAGCACTCAGACAATGAACTTCACGGTTTAACCATCCAGGTTTCATTAATCCAAGTGCTGTGCAACCACAAGCATAAGATTATTCATTTTTGTATTAAAAAAAAACATGCTTCTGCAGGTATGTACAAGGACAGTTAGTAGAGCATATAGTCGTATAAGTATTGCTAACCAATTCCCCAAACAAGACAATTAAAATTGTGTGTGTATGGATGGATGGATATTTTGTCATGAATGAGTAAAAAACATATAAGTATCTCTTCATGAACAGTGCATTACCCACAAAAATTTCCACTGTAGGACCACTGTACCACACATTTAACTGCAGGCTGAAGGAGAAATATGGGAGTTCAATGTTAGTGTAAAGCAGGAGCAGCAGCAGTACCCTCAGTGCACACACCACAGAGGCTGCTCTCCATGCCTCAGCTTTAGTCTGAACGCACCCAAACCACTCACTCCACGGGCTGCTCTCCCAGTCCAGCACTCCAAGGAAGTTGCTAGCTCAAGGGTTTGGCACATTTTAATGCCACAGGACTATTCCTTTCACCCTGCCTCTGCTTGGGAGGCACTTTGCTCAGAATAAAGGGAAATCTATGGTCATTGTTATCCTTGGTTCAACTCTACAAAGAGAGCAAGCAGCCACAGAAATTGCTAGCACAACATGATAATCATCATGAGCACTTCATGCAGGGTCTTGCTTTTACTTCTGGATAGGAAATACATGCAATTGTATGCTTCATCATCAATCTTTTGGGGGGTTTCCATGAAGCATTTCAGAGGTTTTATAAAAAGATTTAAGATAACTGCATAGCTTGCAACAATTAAACATGCTCTCTGACAAAGCTCCCTCTGAGGGTATTTCTCTACAATCATTCATAGTGGCATGAATTCATAGGGGCACAAATTGCAATAAAACATATCAGCGAGGAAATTAGGGCATAGTGATACTCTCAAGTAAAGGAGCTACAATTAGCTTTATGTTAACTTGCAGCAAGTTTGAGATTCAGTTTCTCTCTGCCATGGAAGCACAGGCAGATGCTGTCAAGAATGTACAAGATGTGGAGACTCCCACTCAAAAGGTTTATCAAATCAGTTTTGGGTAGATATAACACCAATAACTGGAAGATACACCCGCGCCAGTTACACTGACAATGTTGGATCTTTGAACAGTGTTTAAGAAACAGATGAGATTTTAGAGTCCCACAAAGCAACACGACCCTACACCTGCCCATTCCAACCTGAGCCATCACACAGCCCAGCTGATCTCGAGAGGCCACAGAGAACCGCCGAACAGCTGGGAAAAACATCTCTGTGCACCCCAGACTCACCGCAGCTCCTCACACGCACAGCTTTCTTCCCAAAAACGCGACTCCACTTACAGTTTCTTTTAAAGTCCACTGCGTGCTGCGCTTAGTACTTTCAGTAAGACCTTCGTTGTGGACCCGCAGGGAAGCACAACTTCCCTGTGCTTCCTGACCCGCAGGGAAGCGCAATACGAGTTACTCCAAGCAGAGACCACCACAAACACGGTCACACAGGTGGTCACAGGCTCCGCGCGCGGAGAGCTCTCAGCGCCCGCACGGGGACAGCGACGGCACGGCGGGACGCGGGGCAGG
>NW_008690390.1:38285-43720 GCF_000695815.1 Acanthisitta chloris | reverse complement strand
CGCGTGCCTTCAGGCGGGGCTGATTTTCCTGCCTGGGAACGGTTCCCGAGGTGAATGGTCAGAGGCACCTGCAGCCACGCCGAAATTCCCATTTTCGTCTCGAGCAGTGTGTGTTATTAAGGGCTGGCATTTAGCAGCACTCATCACGTAGGCTTTGTCTAGGAAGCATGGCTGGGGCTCTTCCGTCATCTTGAGTTTAATTCTTTATTCACAGCCTTGTTGCTTCCCTCCCCGCCGAGCCATGCGAAACAACTCCACAGTCTGCTTTGTCTCCAGGGTGAAAGCAAACTGCCAAAATGTTGCAGAAATGCGGCAAGCACCAGGAAAAAGTGGAGTCTGAAAATGAAAGCTGTAGTAAAACCACAAGGTCACAGGCGTGTGGGTGCAAGTGTGTGATTTCAGGGCTCCTCTTTGCTTGTGCTTCCCATGGAGCTGTTCCTCCAGTCCCAGATGTTGGAAATTCACGTGTCAGGCAATGGAAATGAAAGCTGAGAGAGGCTAGGGTTCTCTGTGTGCTCTCCTGACACCTGCCTAGGCATTCATGTGCTTTTTGTCACCACTGCAAAGAGAAGAGGTACACTTCAATTTAGAAAAGGGAAGCTGTGACGCTTGCGTGTAGATGTGATGGTGGCATCTGGAAAAAAAAAAAGAGCTATGCTATATGGCTTTGGCTGGGGAGGTGGATATAACCAAAGAAAGACACTTGCAATCCCTTGGAAGCATCTATTAAATGTTTCTTTCTCCCCTTTTCCTTCCAATTGTTTCTTCAGTATCTGCATTGGCCCTTGTCCAGGACACTTAGTCCGCATAGGGAAATAATCTAGCATTTCTACAGCCATAACATGCCAGCCAAGCCATGAACCCCCACCACCTCAGGAAAGCTGATACATTGTCTGACTCCTCTTACACCCTGCCGGCTCTCTTTCTCTGGAGGCATAAACAGCTCCTAAGTCAGTGCTGAGGAGCTGCGTTGGTCAAAGCTTCTCTGTACCAGGGTTTGTGTTCAAGATACCTGTGGAGGTTGGATGTACTCTTTATGTCTAGCATCCCTGAATGCCAACATTCAGTAGCACAGTTTTAAGCAGATGAAACTTTGTTTGCTCCTCTCTCCCCCACTTTCACTAATGTTTTTGTGATCTTTTGGCTGTGAATTGCCTCTGAGACTTAAATATTCACTGTCCTGCAGCTGCCTTGGGCCGCACCTTGTTTTCTCTCCTGGCACTGCTGTACACAACACAGCACAAACTTTGGCTTATGTCCTTGCTCTCAGGAGTCTCCACAGCACCTTAAATGATGTTGCATAGGCACAGCCAGTTCTTTGCCGTTTGTAGTGTCCTGATCTGCTCAGAGCTTTCAGAGTTGCAATTTTCTGGCATTACACCTAGGACAGAATTTGATTTCCTGCTGTAGTTTTGAGGGGCTACAGTACTGTTGACTTACCAGGAAAAGACACAGTTCTCCAGCATCCTATTGATGGGCGCAGTGGCCCCCAAGATATAAGCATCACTGGACAGTCAACCAACAGGTTGGTCATAGACAACATCTGTGATACTGGCTCTCCTTGCAGCTGGTATAGGGAACAACCTTAAGCTCTGTTCAAGGTGCCATGATCTGCATATGCTCCCAGCTCATGGACATCGGTGCCCACAGCTGTGCAAATCCTGGCTGCACCTGATTCTGCTGCAGGGTGCTCAGGATGCTGTACTGTTGGGACTCTGGCATCAAGTATGGGCTGAGCTCACTGGCTGATCTTTCCCTTGCCAAGGGTGTGAATGATATCTCTCCAGCTATTTTCAGGAAACCTGGAGGAACTTGGCTTTTCCTGCTATCTCTATCCCTCTGGTGATTTTAGCTGAAATTGGAAAGAGGGGGGAGAGACATGAACAGACAGATAGACATGAAAACTGTGATTTTGTATGGCTGGCTCCCTAAGGAAACCTGGCTACAAATAGAAGTGAGATTTGGTGCTTTAAAGAGCTTCTGGGGAGACCAAGAATGTGGGGGAGTCCAAGAAGAAGGGAGGGGTAGTTAACCTTGTGTTTAAGGTAGGCCAGCCAAGGCCTGGCATGCACGTGGGCTTAGACTCTCTTGCCTGAAGGTCTAAAAGCTGGGCATCTGCCCAGCAATAGCGTTCAGCTTCCTCTAGAGCCAGCGGTGCCTGAGCTGTGCCTCTGGGCGGTCACTCTGCTGGGAGATGTTACCGCCCTTCCCCAGCCAGGGCCAGGCATGCAGCTGATGGGCGAAGCATATCAGGACGCGCCTCCATGCCAGACTAACATACCCAGCTCCTGTCTAGTACCATGTCCAAATCACCCAGGTCAACAACCCACATTTGCCTCAGTCTTTTCCCACACACATTCCCATGGATGTCTCCCACATCTTTATCCCTGGATGGTCACAGGGAGCTAAGGCTGGGGATTTGTGTCTGTTCCCTTGAAGCTTTCTGTTCCTTTCTCCTGCAGAGCCCAAGAGACCATTCCGCTGTACGGAGGACACAGCCACAAACCCAGTGCAATAATAGTCCCAGAGGGAAGAGCAGACATAGGCATAGGGGAAAGCAACAGGCCTGCTAATTCCTCCCTCCTGGCCCCTTTGGGGCATCTCTGGGCGGATACTTTCTCCCTAGGCTACCCAGGACCCTCAGGCTTATTAGGAGTGTTTTATTCTGCCAACACTCACAGGAGATGCTCTTCTTATTTTACGCAGGGAGACACAGAGCACAAGGAGATAAAGGGCTGCCTGGAGATCTCACATGGAATCTGTCTGCAACGCAGCTTCAAAGCTTGCTCATGGAAACCAGGCAGACAGCACTGTGCTTAAATCAGCAAGGGTGATCCACAGGCAGAGAGGAAGGCATTAGCAACCAAGGAGGAATCACAGGGAAGAACCCGATGCTGCTTGATAAAGAAGAGAGCAAAAGCAGGTGGTAGTGATAGAGAAATGGTCAGGACACAGCGGCAAGTAGGAAGGGGGATGTTAAAAAAGACCGAAAACCAGCCCCAGAGAAATGTGGTATTTCTCTCTCACTTCTTATTTCCTGGCATATTCCTTGATGAGATCTTGAGTCATGGGAGAAAGGGACAACTTGATGCTTGGTCTCCATGTGTGAAAAGCAAGACTGTAATATCCCTGACAAACACTTCCAAGTTCATTCTCTGCAAGCTGCTCCCAAATTCATCCAATGTGGTTGAAATTTTATGTCAGGGATGTTTTATTTTCTCTATTTATCTGTTTCTTTTGGAAAGTTGTGGGGAAAATTGTGGGAGAAGATGGGATGCTTCACTGAAGAGACAGGATACTTGGAAAAATCAGTTCCAGACTGATAATTTTTCTTACTTTTTCATATCCTTTACAGAAAACAGGGTGTGTTTTACTTGATTGACTTCATGGAGGGCTTGTGCCTCTGACTATATTTGGAAAGGTTTTGATGTTTTTTGTACTGATGCAATCAGGATGCTGATGGCCTGGAAATCATTTTCCTGATGTGGAGATCTGGAGGGTCATGGACAGGGGATGCCAACAGGCTGTGCCTGTTTTGGAGTGGCAGAGCTGGGTGGAAGGGAGCAGGAGCCAGGCAGAGCTGGATCAGGGCAGTGAGCCAAGGGTTTTCCAAGCTATGTTTAAAGTGCTGTCACACTGTACAGCCCTGAATGGCAACACAGTATTTGGACATAGCAGCTTTCCTCCACAGGTCTGGATGTACAGCCAGTGTGGGGGTAGGGTCCTTCTGCTTTGATGAGTAAATATCACTGATGTTAGGAGTTACGTTTTACCAGAGCTGTGCCATGGGTTCAAAGTCAAAATCAGAAGTGAAGTCTGTGGCTACCTAGACAAATCTCGAAGCACCCTCTACCTCCTTGCAGGGCTATTGGCATCTGTACTGTGTCCTTTGGCTGTAGGAAGCTGGACCAGGACTCTGGTTGATTTGCTGGTAGATGGTCAGAGACCAGACAGTTTCTTTGGGGTTTTTTCCCTATGGTCATGTCTGTTCCCAGTACAGGCTTTGCCCAAGCTGCTTGCTGTAAAGCAGATTGCTGCTTTCAGTGAGTCACAGGTGTACAGGCTTCAGGACAGCCAGGAATGGTCAGCAAGAAAGGACAGGTTTACCAGCCCTGCGGAGATGGGGCAGTGGATGTAAATCACACCCATGGAGGCAAGGTGTGCAGTGCTTTCTCCCAGGAAGGCTGGTTATTGCTTGCAATAAACTCTTAATTGCTGCTCTCCTGCAAGAGAAACTGGGAATGGGGTGGTCTGACTTGGAGACTTCAGGTCTGACTGTGGGGTAGAAGCATAGGGCCTGGTTGGGGATGAGGGCCCTTGTTGGTCAGGAGACCCTGCCTTTTTCGGGCTTGCTGTCTTTTCCCCAGGGATACTGGCAGGGGCGTGAGCAGCTAACTTGCTTTGAGGCTCTGTTTCTCTAGCTTGCAGGCTGACTGTGCCTTGCAGTAACTGCTAGCTGCTTCGTTATCAAAGTTTTTAGCCCCTCTGGCTGAAGGAAGACCACCTTTCTCCTGCCCCTGACACCAGCAGTGTGTTTTGAGTTGCTTTCCCTGTCTCACTGCAGCAGTGCACTCTCTACAACAAACTCCTCTCTGTCTAGCTCTGTGGGATAGTGAAGGGCTGTCTGGGAGTCCCCGTGGTGTCACAACATGCTCTTGGTTGTGTTACGACATCATGTTGAAAAGCAGTCACTCGTATGCGGAGAGCAAACTTTCTACTGGCCCCTAGCAAGCGACTGGTCACCCTGTGGGAGGAGAGTACTGCTCCAACCTCCCATACACCAGTGACATGGCTGTGGGGACATCCTCTCCCATACAAGCTGCCAGTAGATTTACAGTAATGATGTTTATTATGAAGCTGATGTCACAGTGGGGTAGGCACCATCATGTAGCATCAGCAGTGACTGTAATGGTGTGAACAGTGCTGTGTTACAGCTGCTCTGTACAGGTTTTCTTTTGAATGCTGGGAAAAAAAATCCCCATGGAAAGCCTCTCAGTGTCTCTCTGTGTTACTACTCATTCCTTGTGAGCCTTCCTTGCCCTATCCTTCTGTAACTGAAGTGTCTGGGCAAGCAGTGTTTTTTCAGTACTTTTAAAAATAGTAGTACTCCTAGTGCATTGCAGATGGTCATAGACCTATGTGTCATACAAAGGTGTAGGAAAATAACAGGAAAGGTCTTACGGTGAATGTGTCAAGGTTGAAGTGCCCCAATGGAGATGGGATTACTGCAAAGAAAAAACTGTGCTTTGTTTACATGCAGAGCAGCTTTCAGGCTCACTTTGCATGCAGTGACCAGCCAGCCTGAAGGAGCAACGCCGCCGCCAGGGAAAGATCAGAGCAGAGTCTAAAAGGCTATTTCCTCCCCATCTGGCAGTTCCTGAGCTGCGGGAGCAGGGGCGTGAGCTGGCAGCAGGAGCTCTCTCCTACCAATTTGC